>NC_090735.1:31484230-31486730 GCF_036898095.1 Palaemon carinicauda | reverse complement strand
ATAACTGAAAAAGCAATTCAGTTTTCACTCAGTCACATATTCAATAGACAATCATATTCAAGAAAAATAAATCTTGCTGTTTTTATTTTCTCTTTGAGATAATATTTTAGTTTGTTTATGAAAGGGTAAGTTCTATGACCTGTATTTGTCTTTCATTGTTTAAATCTAATAATGTGATTCTCATTGACTCAAGGATTAATTGGTAACCGTACTTTTGTCCTAATTCAACGTTTGTGAAAGTAAATCAAAATCATTTTCATTTTTACATTACCTTTAAACTCCAGATAGATATTGCAATTAAAATTATTACTAATTGTTCAAGGTGAAGTGTTTCCACTCCTTTTGTACAAAATCGATGTTTTATTTTCAAATGGTGAAAAGAATATTATCATACGTACCATTCAAACTTTTCAAAAGATAAGGATATGAAATACTCGTTTGAAAAAGACATATGTTGAATCTGCAGATCCCTCAAGAATGAATAGATTCCTTTGTAAGTTCCTAGAGTTTTTTAAGGAAAAAGGAAAGAATATTTCGGTTTCCACATGAACGGGCATCTTCAAGATTCATAAAGAAGGATACAAGCCTTTCATGAATGCACAAACAAGCCGAAACTGTAAAGTTACTAGTTGGTTACGGTGGAATAACAATTTTACAACCTCTAAGTTTATAGATATTTCTATACGCCTCCTCTCTCTCTCTCTCTCTCTCTCTCTCTCTCTCTCTCTCTCTCTCTCTGAGGTGTTTTAATGGAAACGTCCCTGCGTGCCGATCACCGGACTTGGGTTCGAGTCCCGCTCAAGCTCAATAGTTTATTTTCATGCCTACAATCTCATCCTCCTTAGGAGCTAAGGATGGGTGGTTTGGAGGAGCCTATAGGTCTACCAGCTGAGCCATCAGCAGCCAATCCCTGGCTCTCCCTGGTCCTGGATTAGGTGGAGAAAGGGTTTTGAGCACTTACATGTACTGTATATACTGTATATGGTCAGCTGTCCTCTTAGCTAGAGATCTGTAACTGTCCCTTGCCTCTGCCACTCACGAATGGCCTTTAAACCTTTAAATACAAAACTTTTCATTGAAGCTGATTAGTTCAGCTTTTTCCTTACGAATTTCCATTTTAAATGTTATTATATCACATTATGTTTCTTAACACTAGAAGGTCGAATTCCACTTTTGATTAATTGATTCGACACTACTGTATCTTCACCAAATGTTCAGCCAGTGTCCTGTCTCTCAGCATCTGCCTTTCTTCTCCCGAAACAACATCAAACAATGATCAGCTATTTATGATTAGCTGATACAGTCCAACCTGCATTTATCTTTTGTGCTATTACATAGGGTTTCGTGTTATGCTGATACTAGAAGAATACGTGAAATAATACAATGGAGAATAAACTATTTACTTTAGCAAAACTATGTGACAGACATTGATGAAATGATGTAATTTTTACTATATTTCAAAACAAAATCTATTTTTCCTTTTTCTATTTAACTGTGATATTATGGATCCTATGAACTTAGGTCACAAGGGAGGTACAAATGTGCACAATGTAATGCTTTGGTATGACCTTGATTTTAATGATATTATAAGTTTATCAAGCGATTACATGCAGAAAATTATCTTTAAAGCGAGGGAACTTATATATTAGGAACTCGTTTCTGATTTTCGTTTCTTTGTATGAATGAAAACTAAGTAAAAACTATTTTTATTCCTATAGATTTTCCAGCATACATTCATGTAGAATCAGAGATATGAATATACAGAATAACGTCATATTATTTTGAATTATTTTTTAAATTCGACTAAATTACAAATTGGATATTATATAATTCCTGAATAACATATTATTTATCCTTTCTAATTTTACCGGGAATACATAATTGCTTCAAAATTTTGTTAGGTACTAGGAAAAAATACTTATTTTCCTAATAAACTTTTAGCTACTTAACTATTGTCACATCTTCTTCTTGTTATGTAAAAGTGTACATTCTTTTATTAGGGAAGGGATTTCATTTATGTAACTTCAATGTACAGATTATTTGATACCACTGACATCTTTCTCACTCGTCACCAAATCCTTCTTTTGTAAACTGATCTTTCAAAGGCGTTCCTTTCAGTCTATCACAAGAGAAAATATTCCTCCTAATTAATTTCCCTGAATTTACAATGGCTTGGAGAGTCAATTAATAAAGAAGTCTTTGGTGGAAAAAGATAACAGTGACCAAAGATTTTTAATAAAGAAAGTGATACCGTTATTACGTTCCAAAGAAGGATATGCCTAAGAATTTAATAAAAAAAATCATTCTTTAAAATCCTCAAGCCTAAGATGGTAGAGTGTCTTCCATTTCTTATTAAATTTCTTGCAATATTGCAAAAGAATATATATTCCAATGACTGTCATTATTTCAGAAAAAAAAATTTACTCAAGAAAAAGAGGATGTTCTCTCAGCCTAATCATTATCTTCCAACATAAAAAAAACACGTTAATGACAGAAAAAC
>NC_090735.1:31474230-31481730 GCF_036898095.1 Palaemon carinicauda | reverse complement strand
GAACCCCCTCTCTGTATTATAATCCTATGAGACATCAAGGAGGTGGAGCTGGGGAGAGAGTGACTGCTCCCCGCAATCTAGTTTTGGGGTGTTTGAATGTGCGTGGATGTAGTACGATAGAGAGTAAAAGATGTGAGATTGGAAGTATGTTTAGGAATAGAAGGAAGGATATATTGGCTTTGTGTGAGACAAAGATAAAAGGGAAAATGTGAAGTGATGTTTGGTAAAATGTCTGGAAGAGTGTCTGGATTTGTAAGGGGGGAAGAGCAAGAGAAGGTGTGGCTTTATTGCTGAGTGAGTGGATGACAGGTAAAGTAGTAGAATGGAAGGAGATATCATCTAGGTTAGTGTGGATAAGGGGTTAGGTTGGGTAGGGAATGTTAGGCTTTTGTCAGTGCGTATGGGCCTGGTTGTGAGAAAAGCGAAGTAGAGCGGAATGAGTTCTGGAAGGAATTAACTTAGTGTGTAGAAGGACTGGGTAGAAGGAATTATGTAGTTGTCATGGGTGACTTAAATGCTAGAGTGGGCGCTGGAGAGGTAGAAGATTTATTGGGAAGTATGGTGTACCAGGTGAAAATGAGAGTGGTGAGAGACTGGTTGATATGTGTGTTGAGCAAGAGATGGTGATAAGTTCTAGATTTTTCAAAAAGAAAGATAGAAACAAGTATACATGGGTAAGAGTGGTAAATGGAAGAGTGGTAGAAAGGGCGTTAATGGATTATGTGTTGATAACTAAAAGAATGTTTGGAAGATTGAAAGACATGCACGTATTTAGGGGGGTATGGCTAACGATGTCTGATGATTTTTGGTGGAAGGAAAATTAGTTGTAGCAATAAAAATGGTGGAATAGAGTAGATGGATGTAAAAGGGAGCTAGTTAGGGTTGAAGACGTGATAAAACCGGGAGTAAAAAGTAAATATCAAGAAAAGTTGAAAATGGCATACGACGAAGTGAAAGTAAGACACACTGGTAATTTAGAGGATGAGCGGAAGTTAGTAAAAGAAAATTTTTCTGGGATTACAAGTGATATGTGTGGCAAGAAGTTTGTTGAAGGCAGCATGAGGAAGGGCAGTGAATGGTGGAATGAAGGAGTGAAGGTAAAAGTGGAAGAGAAAAAGAGGGGTTTTGAAGAATGGCTGCAGAGTAATAGAGTAGAGAAGTATGAAAGATATAAAGAGAAAAATGTGGAAGTAAAGCGCAAGGTAAGTTAGGCAAAGAGGGCAGCTGACCTGAGGTGGGGTCAGGGATTGGGTCATTCATATGAAGAGAATAAGAAAAAGTTTTGGAAAGAAGTGAAGAGAGTAAGGAAGGCTGGTTCAAGAATTGAAGAGACAGTGAAAGATGGAAATGGAAGGTTGGTAAAAGGAGAGGAGGCAAGGAAAAGGTGGCCAAAGTTTTTTGAAAGTTTACTGAATGTTGAGGATAATAGGGAGGCAGATATAATTGCTGTTGCAGGTGTTGAGGTGCCGGTGACGGGAGATGAGAATGAGAGAGAGAGATTACAAGAGAGGAAGTGAGGAGAGCACTAGATGAAACGAGAGTAGGAAAAGAATCTGGTATGGATGGTGTGAGAGCTGAGATGTTGAAGGAAAGGGGGTGTGACTGTACTTGAATGGTTGGTGAGTTTGTTTAATATGTGTTTTGTGTTGTCAATGGTACAAGTAGATTGGGTTTGCGTGTGTATTGTAACATTATACAAGGGTAAAGGAGATGTGCATGTGTGTTGTAATTAAAGGGGTATTAGTTTGTTGAATGCAGTTGGAAAAGTGTAGGGTAGAGTACTGATTAATAGGATCTAGGATAAAATAAAGAATGCAATCGTAGAAGTACAGGGTGGTTTTAGAAGAGGTAAGGGTTGTATGAATTAGATTTTTACAGCTAGGCAGATATGCGAGAAATATTTGGCAAAAGGTAAGGATGTGTATGTTTCGTTTATGGATCTGGAGAAAGCGTATGATAGAGTTGATAGGGAAGCAATGTGGAATGTGATGTGGTTATATGGAGTTAGTGGAAGGTTGTAGCAAGCACTGAAAAGTTTCTACAAAGGTAGTAATACATGTGTTAGGATAGGAATTGAAGTGAGTGAGTGGTTTCCGGTGAGAGTGGGACTGAGACCGGGATGTGTGATGTCACCGTGGTTGTTTAACTTGTATGTTGAGGGAGTGGTGAGAGTGGTGATTGCTCGAGTGCTTGGACGAGGGTTGAAACTGGTAGACGAGAATGACCATGAATGGGAGGTAAATCAGTTGTTGTTTGGGGATGATACTGTACTGGTTGCAGACTCAGAAGAGAAGCTTGACCGATTAGTGACAGAATTTGGACGGGTGTGTGAGAGAAGGAAGTTGAGAGTTAATGTGGGTAAGAGTAAGGTTATGAGATGTACGAGAAGGGAAGGGGGTGTGAGGTTGTCATGTTGAATGGAGAGTTACTCAAGGAGGTGGATCAGTTTAAGTACTTGGGGTATGTTGTTGCAGCAAATGGTGGAGTGGAAGCAGATGTACGTCAGAGAGTGAATGAAGGATGCAAAGTGTTGGGGGCAGTTAAGGGAGTAGTAAAAAATAGAGGGTTGGGCATAAATGTAAAGAGAGTTCTGTATGAGAAAGTGATTGTACCAACTGTGATGTATGGATCGGAGTTGTAGGGAATGAAAGTGACGGAGAGACAGAAATTGAATGTGTTTGAGATGACAAGTGTCTAAGGATTATGGCTGGTGTATCTCGAGTAGATATGGTTAGGAACAAAGTAGTAAGGGTGAGAATGGGTGTAAGAAATGAGTTAGCAGCTAGAGTGGATATGAATATGTTGAGGTTTTGGCCATGTTGAGAGAATGGAAAATGGCTGTCTGCTAACGAAGGTGATGAATGGAAGAGTTGATGGGAGAAGTGCAAGAGGAAGGCCAAGGTTCGGATGGAAGGATGGAGTGAAGGAAGCTCTGAGTGATAGGAAGATAGATGTGAGAGAGGCAAGAGAGCGTGCTAGAAATAGGAATGAATGGTGAGCGATTGTGACGCAGTTCCGGTAGGCCCTGCTGCTTCCTTAGGTTCCTTGGGTGACCGTGGAGGTAGCAGAAGTAGGGGATTCAGCATTATGAAGCTTCATCAGTGGTGGATAATGTGGGTGGGTGGGATGTGCCACCCTAACAGTACCAGTCGAGCTTGGTTGAATCCCTTGTCAGGCTGGGAGGAACATAGAGATGAGAAGTCCCCTTTTTCGTTTCATTTGTTTGATGTCGGCTACCCCCAAAACTGGGGGAAGTGCCTTGGTATATGTATGTACAGTACGGTCCCAAATTATGCGGTGTTCGAATTATACGATTCCCCTTTTATGTGATCACTATTTTTCAAATATAAATTTTCTGTATCTGCGAAGCTGTTCAAAGTCTGCGAGTCAAGCACTACAAAGTGTATCAAATCTATTAACTTTTTAAGTATATTGGTAGCCCTAAATACGGTGATTTATAAGAAATGTTACAAAACAATATTAACATTACATCTTATTAACATAATTTCATAATAAATAGCCTATTTAAGGGTAGAATTCCACATCAACAATGAAATCAACAGTTAACTGTGC
Source organism: Palaemon carinicauda (assembly GCF_036898095.1). Lineage (NCBI taxonomy): Eukaryota > Metazoa > Arthropoda > Malacostraca > Decapoda > Palaemonidae > Palaemon > Palaemon carinicauda. The sequence continues at coordinate 31,478,157 of NC_090735.1, read as the reverse complement.
GAGTCCTGCTGACAAAGTGTAAACAGCATTGTGGTTACGTTCTCGGCAATCTTCATCTTTCTCAAACCTTTCCATAATTTTAATGGTAGTGTTAATGATGGTATATTAAAGAATTATTTTTGTTTAGTACAGTATACTGTATATAAAAGCTTTATTTTTCCCTTCGGGCGTTCAAGGTTTTCACGAGTAGACTAGGTTCGTTTATCGGCAGTGAATAGCCTAAACTTCGGTAACGAGTCGGCAATATTTTTTCATTTTTTAAACAGTATACATTTGATTTGCAAAGATTGGTTTTGCAGACTACACGGTATAATTATAAAAATCTCTCTCTCTCTCTCTCTCTCTCTCTCTCTCTCTCTCTCTCTGTAAGAAATAAAACCTTAGTTCACATATGGCAACTTGAGTTTAAGAATGAAATTAACATGACTATTGTTAGTTGTGGCGATCAATTCCTCGCTTCAGGAGGTACACGAAACAAAAACACGGCATTCGATTACAACAGCTGATTCTCTCTCTCTCTCTCTCTCTCTCTCTCTCTCTCTCTCTCTCTCTCTCTTGTGTTATACAATACTTACAAATAGATGAAGAAACCAAAATTGGTTTTCTTAAAGTGTCAATTGAATACGAAACGAAAAAATTATACCGTGTATACACCCATTTCAGTCATAGCTTAAAATACGGTATCCGATTTCGTCAGCAAACCACAATTTTTTAGGAAACAATTTTATTCTAAAAAATTGCTACTCTTTAAAAAGTTAATTGCGTTTTAAGAAAACATGTGCATTTGTTTTTAAATTTCGGGTGTGTTTTGAAATCGAGTATTGCTGACTTCTTTTTCTTTTACTTTTGGCTGTTATCAGATCAACTGATGTCTAGCTACCGCTCTCAAAAATATATGCGTATGAAAACAGTAACAAAGTATTGTTTATACTGTTTCATAACTTATTTAAACCATCTATACAGTTAGTTAATATTACATAAGCACCAATGTGTTTTAACCTATCATATTTTTTTTAGTACTTTTAAAACTAACACTCTCTCTCTCTCTCTCTCTCTCTCTCTCTCTCTCTCTCTATATATATATATATATATATACATATATATATATATATATATATATATGTATATATATATATATATATATATGTATATACATATATATGTATATATATATATATATATATAGCTAGGCTACCTTTCGCTACCTCTCATTTTTTACCTTTATCTCTCTAACAAATGAAATCTTTGTGGCTTCAAAAAGTATTAATTATAATAAAAAAATCTATCATGATTCAATTTTCCTTACTTTCTCCAAACTCGCACCATCTCTGTCACGTCGAGCGTTATAGCGGTAACTTTATTGTTCGATGACTTTCAAACCCGGTCTTGGACTTTTTTCTTCTTTTACTTTTTTTTTCTGACGGTTCCATAATTGAGGTGTTTACAAGTTGACTTATAACTAAAGTTAGGAAAAGTATTTTTGATATGAAATGGACAATTATCTTTCGTAACAGTTTAGAATTATCGTAAATTATCATTGTCATTAGCGGCATTTTGTTATTGTTGATTAAACAAAAAAAAAAAAAAAAAAATAGTTTCCTACTTTGATACTTATGTAGGAATTTATATGGATACGCTAAGTAAAATATTTGCAATAACATAATATTTACTAAAAGCTTTTGATATCATTAGTTATCAATTTGATCATACGTTTGAGGCTTACTTAAAAAAAAAGTAAAATAGTAATAAAAATATCATACGTATATATATATATATATATATATATATATATGGGTGTGTTTATGCCTTATAACTTGAATTCACACGTTTCAACCATTTTAAGACCGCAATTCGCATTCAATATTATATTTAGATTAAAGCTTTTTTTTTTTTTTTACAGGACCACAATAAACAATGTACATACCCTTTAGTATAAAACGTAGTGAAATATATATAAAATATATGTGAAGGAGCTTTGTAAAAACTAGAAAGAAATTTGAAAAAAAATATTCTTTTTCCGCGAAGAAGTATTTATAGGTTGAGAGGATTAGCTGATGAGACCCTTATTTTTTCAAATTACATTTTCATAGTTATTCATTGATAACGTGATATTCTGCATGATTAAGACTGAGAATATTTATTAGAAAATTAGTAGAAATTTCAAAAAAAAAATCTAGAGAATTATAAAGACTGATTACATATAATCCAAATCCATAAAATAGTACATTTAACATAAGTATTGCCAACCTCTCTTCGTTTTTATAATTATTTTTTTTTTTTTGGGGGGGGGGGTCCATGTAAACCGATAGCAGACGACTGAAATAAATCCCTCCAGTTAAAATCCATATAAGTTTACATTCCTGAAAGACATAATGAAATGTCGTTTACAGTTTATGCATTTGTAGCACAGCAGACGTTTGGAAATTTCGCCTCTGGAAAAGAAGGAAAGTTTTTTCCCTAATGGTTACAGATATATATATATATATATATATATGTGTGTGTGTGTATATATATATATATATATATATATGTATACATATATATATATATGCATAAAAATCACAGGAAAACGTGATGCTCAGATGCAGAAGAACCACAGGGAAAAGGAAAATACGAAATATACTGTTAAGTCCTGACTTAATCGTATAATTCGTATTTTCATCTTCCTTGTGGTTCGTCTGCATATATATATATATATATATATACACTATATATATGTATATATATATATATATGTGTGTGTGTGTGTGTGTGTGTCTATGTGTGTGTGTATGTGTGTGTATGCTTGTTTCATACTAATCCTTTATAATTCTCATCTTTTATAAACATTATCTACTCTCTGGTAAGATAAGTCATTGAACCAATTACAGATAAAATCATTTGTAAACAACTATATAAAAATCTTTATTTCAAGCGACCACTTAAACTACTTTTATCATATTTTCTCGTCGACGAAATAAATTTTATCTGTGGAAGACGGATTTTAATATTATTCTATGGTATTTCACTCGTTTTTCTAAGTAAATCCAATGAGAGATACTTATTGTTTACTTTAAAAAGTAGCCATAAATAACTGAAAATACAATTCAGATTTCATTGATTCATATATTCAGAAGACAATCATATTCAAGAAAAGAAATCTTACTGTTTTAGTTTTCTCCTTGAGATAATATTTCAGTTTGTTTATGAAAGGGTAAGTTCTATGACCTGTATTTGTCTTTCATTGTTTAAATCTAAGAATGTGATTCTTTTTGATTCATTGATTAATTGGTCACCGTACTTTTGTCCTGAATCAACGTTTGTAAAAGTAAAACAAAATTATTTCAATTTTTACATTACCTTCAAACTCAAAATATATATTACAATTAAAATTATTATCAATTGTTCAAGGAGAAGTGTTTACTCCTTGTTTGACCAAAATCAATGTGTTAGTTTCAAATGGTGAAAAGAATATTATTATACGTACCATTCAAACTTTTCAAAATATAAAAAAATTAAATACTAATTTGAATAAGAGATACGTTGAGTGTGCAGATCCTTCAGGCATGAATAGATTCCTTTGTAAGTTCCTAGAGTCGTTTAAGGAAAAAGGAGGGAATATTTCGGTTTCCACATGGACGGGCATCTTTGAGATTCATAGAGAAGGATACGAACCTTTCATGAATGCGCAAACAAGTCGAAACTATAAAGTTACTACTCGGTTACGGTGGAATAACAATTTTAGAACCTCTAAGTTTATAGATATTTCTATACGCCTCCACTCTCTCTCTCTCTCTCTCTCTCTCTCTCTCTCTCTCTCTCTCTGAGCCTCTATCTTCTTTAGGTGTTTCAATGGAAACGTCCCTGCCTGCTGATCACCAGACTTGGGTTCGAGTCTCGCTCTAGCTCAATGTTTTTTTTGTAATGTCTACAACCTCACCATCCTTG
>NC_090735.1:31464230-31466730 GCF_036898095.1 Palaemon carinicauda | reverse complement strand
TCGACTTCCTCCTTCATTTGGCTCTTCTTCTCAGGACCCACACGATAGGATTGCTGACGAATGGGTGCTGTACCAGGAACCAGCTCGATGTCATGTAGCAGCAAATCACTTTTCCTGGGAAAATCATTAAAGAGAGTTGAATGGCTAGAGATTACATTCTTTAAGTCTTGCGACTGCCAAGGAGAGAGGTGACTCAGGAATAGATCCAGGTTATTTAGAACCTCAGTATTGGTTTGTGGCATGGAGGAAGCAATAAGGTCTTCCAATGAATTGTCCTCTCCTGGTTTCTCTACCTTAAAATTAAGATTAACAACCGTCTCACTGGAACCATTTCCAGTTTCCCTAGAGTGATAAGCCTTGAGTAAATAAACATGAATGATCTGAGTGGGTTTTCTACGATCTGGAGTTCTGATAATGTAGGTATTATTGTTAACATTTTTTATGATGGGATAGGGCCCACAAAACTTAGCTTTAAGAGGGGAACCAGGGACAGGAAGGTAAGCTAACACAAGGTCATTAGGTTTAAATTTTCTGACTTTACAAGCTTTGTCATAGTTTCTCTTCATAAAGATCTGTTGACCCCTTAATTTCTCCCCAGCAATTTTCCTAACCTGCATTAATGTGCTTTTAAGTTTATTCATATATTGTTGAATGGTTTGGCTAGACTCAGAAGGGGTGTTCAACCATTCCTCTTTAATTACTGAAAGAGGTCCTCTAACTGACCTCCCAAACAACATCTCGTAGTGTGAAAAACCAAGGGACTCATGGGGAACTTCCCTGATAGCAAATAGAAGAAAATCAATGCCCTCATCTCACTCATGTTGACTTTCAACACAAAATTTCCTAAGCATACTCTTGAAAGTTTGGTGCCAACGCTCGAGGGCACCCTGAGACTCTGGGCGGTAGGCAGCAGACAATGTTTGTTTAATATTTAGTTCTTTAAGTACCTGGGCAAAAAGGTCACTGGTGAAATTTGAACCTCTATCACTTTGTATTTCCTTTGGGATACCGAAATTCGTGAAAACTTTCAGTAAAGAATTAGCAATGCTCTTAGCAGAAATGTTACTAAGAGGGATGGCAATAGGATATCGGGTCGTAGGACATATTAAAGTGAGCAAGTATTGATTACCTTTCTTGGTTTTTGGTAAAGGACCAACGTTATCTATAATTATCTTACTAAAAGGTTCATCAGGGACTAAGATCGGTTGTAAAAGTGCCTTGGGTATTACCTGGTTAGGTTTTCCTGATATCTGACATACATGACAAGTGCGAACAAATTCTGCTACATCCTTTTTCATATTAGGCCAAAAGAAACAATTCAATATCTTACAATAGGTCTTATGAATTCCTATATGTCTTCCATAGGCATCATAAGCTATTTCCATTACAGAATTCCTAACAGAAAGAGGCAGCACAATTTGTCGCTTTTCGCACCATGTGTCTTCACTAGATCTCTTAGGGGAACGGTAAAACCTCATTAACAAATCAGATTCAAAGAAAAAACATGGGGATTTGCTAATCTCACTTCTGGAAACTGCTTGGTCATGAAGCTTACTTAAAGTGTTATCGTGCTTCTGAGCTTTAATAAGGTTATCTCTACTCATAACATTTCGTGCTTCAAAATTTACAGAAGTGACTTAGATTCATCCGAACTAGATTTCTGGCTACGAGTGACAACACAAGAAGGATTTACAGAGCAATTGGGATCAGGTTCAATGTTATCACCTACAGGTTTTTCCATTACAATGACGTTGGGAACTACCAAACGTCCTGCAAGGTCATTAGCCAATAATAAAGTTACACCTTTCACTGGAAATTCAATATCTCTTATGCCTACCAGCACATTACCCTTCTTTATAGGACAATCAAGATGAACATTAGCAAGGGGAACTTTAGATATTTGTGAAAGGTCTTTCACGAGAACATGTTCATTAGTTACGTTAGCTTCAATATTAGGGAGAGCATTTCTCAATAGTAAACTTTGCGTAGCACCTGTGTCACGAAGTATCCTGACTTTATATTTATCCCCAACAGAGTTCAAAGCTACAGTTCCATCAAAAGTAAAATCATCAAATAGATTTACAGGCTTTTCAGAATGGATATGGGAGACAGGCTTAATCTGACCATCCGTTTTACCTTTAAAGTTAAGAAAAGGGTTTAATGGGTTCCGAAAAGGCAAGGAAGTCTTACATTTAGGATCTGGGCAGTTTTTAATTGTGTGACCGTCTTTCTTACAATAACTACAACGAACATTAGACGCTTTTGCCATATCAGTCAGAGTTTCAGAGTTTTTAGCTGGAAATGGTTTTACATTCTGGTCGGTTCTCTTACTGTTGCCAAATTTATGTATTAAAGAGTAAGTGTCTGCTAGAGAAGCTGCCTTTAACAAGTCTTTTTCTTCCCTATCCTCTAAATACATCATAATGTTCAAAAGAAACTTTCGTTTAAACTCTTCAAGTGCAATCAAATTCTCTAATTCAGCAAAAGTATTTACTGCAGC
>NC_090735.1:31446730-31459230 GCF_036898095.1 Palaemon carinicauda | reverse complement strand
AGATTGATACTTATGTAGAAATAGGTGGTATAAGTATGAATTATATTCAATTATAATAAAGTAGTCTAGCTTTGGCTATTTTTAAACAAATATGACATCATGGAAGATTCCAGAATGCAAGGATTAAAGAGCTCTACACACCGCTTCTTTTCATGGCTAATAGATGTCCTTAGCAGTAGCTTACCCAATTGTTAATTATCCCCCTCACTCACTCATTATAATTTTTTTTTGGGCTCAAGCCATGTCGTCCTGATGGAAGTTCCTATAGGGTAGCTTCCTTGGGTATATTACAACTACGGCCATATTCCCAGAGAATTTGCCTTAAGGTACCCAGAATTTTAACTCCTGGAGCGAATATCCCTAATAAAAGAACCAGGGATATCGCGAAATATCAGAGGACGTATTTTTGACACGCCACATGGCAATCTGCACCCCGAACAGAGATAACACTTCGGAGGGTCAATTGGCAAGAAAACGAAAACGAGAAAGAAAAAGGAGAGCCGCTCGCAAGGCTCTCTCTTCTCCCGTTTCGTAAGCGTGCATTGCGCCGATCCTGGCGCCATCTGTATTCCTTTTTGCGTAGCTTAACAACTCGGTGTTTTTTCCTGTGTTTCTCGCAAAATCTTGGATTTTATCAAGTTATTATACTTTCTTCAACTTCGTCTGCCTCTGATAAGTTGAGTATTATTTCTTTTATGTATAAATGTAGGCTCTTGGTAAATTTTTAAAGTGGTTAATTGTATTAATCTTTGTTACAAGAGCAGTTGCCTACCGGAGGCGTCCTGGACGCTGTCGCTCGCTAGGTATGAGTTTTAGTTAGCCAGAGCGACGTTCCCGGCTGTTTTGCTTTAATAATTTTAGCTATTTAGCGTTACATAGGATTTCCTTATTCGATGCTTTTAGTATTATTTGTCTTGGCGAAGTATTCGCCAATTCTGGCCTACGCTAGACCGTGTAGCCTAGTCGTTTGGCCCTAGTACTTTCCTGCATGATATTTGGATTTCCGAGTGTTTTAAAATTTTATTGAAGCTTTAGGCAGTTTTATACATTTAAGATTATATTGATTTTTCCAAGATAGTATACGAGTGAGTTTCGGTGATTTAGGTAATCGATTCTCTTGGCGCCTAGGCTTAGTTGCCTATGGGGCCTTAGTATACTTTCTCATACTCCCCGGTTGCTCTCTTTTCTTTGGAGAAGGTGTGCAATCCCTTTCCCTCTGTTTAAGCCTTGGGCTTAACCCTAGTGGTTTATCTGAATTAACTTTCGATACAACTATATTGGGGTGTTACTGTTCCTTCCTGTTCCAGTAAGTCTGGCTTCAGAGTGGGGGCAGAACATCAGAGTTCTTAGTCTGAGTCTGTGTTTGTCTGGCTTGGGGTTGAGACTCCCTCGCTAGTCCGACGCAGACATAGGAGGCTTAGCCTCCTTAGGTCACTTTCGAAGGTTTCTGTACGAGATGATTCCTTCTTCTTGTGATGTAGCAGACTAGTCCTTGTTGCTGTTCTCAGTGGCGAGGATAAGATCCTTTCCCTGGGGATAGCAACACCTTCCTTGCTTTGGTTCATTGGAGGTTGGCAAGTATTGCTGGCCTCCCTCCTCGGATCTCCCTTAGGCTAAGATGAGTTTTCTTGGCTGCGGGTGATTCATTACTAAAGCAAGGTTGATAGGACCCTCTTCGTCCCTTCCCCCTCTTTTCTCTGTAATGGCCTAGCCGTTACAGTACTGTCCGTCATTCTACATCTGTACCTAGCATAGGTTAGGTTGTGGAGTTGACTCAGTCCCTTGCCGGCCGGCAGAGTGTGCCAGCCGGCAAAAGTCTTCTGCTTTGAGTGCTGCCCGGACATCCCTTGGTCCCTCATCCATGTCTGTCTGTAGAGCCAGACGGCATTGGTCAGGAAGCCTGAATTAGATTCTCCCCTTCCTTATGTGCACTCTTTCGGGTTTCCGGGCTTTGAGGTAGTACACTCTCTTATCCCGGCATCCATTCTGTTTTCTTCTAGTGTTGTACCCTAGCCGGATGCAGGCCTATGTGGCCGGCAGCCGGGCAGTCGGAGTTCTCTGGTTCTTTTGCTGCCGGCCGGCACCGGTTGTATACCTTTGCCGGCCGGCTATTGTCACGCCATTGTCTGCCGGTCGCTACGAGCGGTGGCCGGCAGCTGAGTGCTACCTTGTGTAGTTGCCGGCCGGCAGTCATTTCCGGCCAGCACTGGCTGTTGCCGGCCGGCACATGCATTTGAACCAGCGTTCTGCCGCCTTATAGCTGTTAAGTAGTATACTTTAAAGCTAGTTATGGTGAGTGCCGGCCGGCACGGCACATTACCTTCTATACTGTACCAGTATTCTTCAGTATAGCATATAATCTAGGGAGAAAACTATAGTATAGTATTGTTACAACACTGTGTTTTCTAACACTTTTGTGTTGTCTTGCACAGCCCTTTGGTGTTGCCTTACAGATAAGAAAGTAAGTTCTTTCTTGTCCACTATCCGGTATTTTAAAATCATACCATAGGTATGAGCTACACCTGTTTCCTCTGGAAATTTTTCATTGGTTACTCTAGGACAGATTAACCATACGATTTTATTTTCTGGAAGGTTGCAACAATTGACTGTGCGGGAAACACAAGTGTGTGTCTTTCCTTTCTGTTTTGTTATGCTAAACTGTGCATATCCAGTGATACGTAGTTCACTTGATACTGATGGAAATCTCTTCTCTTTACAGGAGGACCATCCGAAGTGCGGAAGTGTTTTCTGCAACATCCGCAGCAAGAACTTCTGCGGACATGAGTTATGTAGGAGGCACGCAGCATGCGCTGTCTCCAAGGGTGATCTCCGGTATTGGGACCCTTAGGTATGTACCATGTGCACTAACCTGATTGCTGAGGCTTTTGATTCCCCTAGGACGGCGGAGTCAAGGGATATAGCAAGGGAGAAGCTTCGTACCTGGGTAAGGGGCTTCCAGAAGAACACCTCTGGACCTTATCTTCCAAGTGAGAAGATGAGGGCTTACCTTTTCCCCAGGGCATCAGCTGATGCAGTGATTCCCCAGCCTCAAGAGGAGATCCCCCTAGTTCAGAACCTGGTGGATGCTGAAGTCGCGGTCGCCTTGCAGGACATCCAGTTGGACGACAGGATGTCAGAAGTGTCCGAACGTCTGGAGGAAGACCTCCTGGCAGAAGGCCAGGATGAAGATCATGCCCCAGACATTGTAGAGGAAGAGGCCGACGAGGCGTCGGCTGCTCCGGTTCATGTCCCTAAACCTATTCCCTCAACATCGTCCGCTCTCCCAGTAGAGCTGGGACAGGCCCTCTCCTCCATTGTTGGAATGATCCAACAGATGCAGAAGGAGAATAATGAGAAGGTGGCTGCAATTGAACTGCAGATGCAGAAGCTTGCAGCATCACGTGGGCCCCGGAAGAGGCTCAACGTGAAAACCTTCCCTTGTGCTCAGATGCTAACCCGTGGAGATATGCTGAGCACATGACGATGACGATCGGAAAGATCGTCATGTCAGATAAGTTGGGTTCAGTTCCCCTAGAGGAGGTGGAATTCTGGCCCAGCAAAGGGTCATATCCGGACTGTTATGTCCGTTTGAGGAAGGAACCAGCTTCAAAGGAGGAGACAGAGCCGAAGGAGATCATAGTGATGGACCATGCTAAGGCTCAAGCTTTGCTTTCATCTGCGATGAAAGAGAGGGGCTTCACGAACTCAAAGGTGGCTGCATTGAGTAAGAAGCACCCTTCCTTTGTGTCCTCTCCTGCTAGTGCCTTCCCCTTTTCGCAGAAAGGGTTTGCGGCCGTGTTAAAAGCAGTCGAGGCTGGCAAGCCATGCCCCTCCTTGGAGGAGTGTAAACCCTTGTCGCTGGCCCTACCTATGGACCACAAGGACTGGAGAGACGTCCATCTTACCTTCTCAGTCGGGAAGTTGGAGGCTGATATTGCCGGACGTCAGTTCGGTGAGAACCTTCCTAAGCTGTCTGACTTTCTATTGCGGAGGGAGCTCGAGACGAAAGAAAGACTGGCTGCCTCAATGTCTCTTCAGACCACTCTTGAGACGATGGCAAGTGACCCCAAGGTCCATGAGATGTTCATGGGTGTGGCCAAGACTCATCTGGCCACAGTGACGAAGGATCTTTACAGCTTCGTCAGGGCGAGGAGAGCTTGTAGGGAGTTTGTGTTTGCCTTGGCTGCGGTGAGTCACGAGCCAAGGAAACTAATCTCCTCCAACATTTGGGGCAAAGACCTTTTCCCTAGCGAATCGGTCAAGGAGGTTTTTGATAAGGCCGCCACGGAGAATAGGAACCTTCTCCAGAAGTGGGGCCTGTCTATCAAGAAAAAGTCTTCCCCGGATGAGGGTCCCCAACCAAAGAGGAAGACTAAGAGGACTAGGCTACCTTCTCGGCCAGCCAAGCCATTTAGACAGCAACAGCAACAGCAATTACCGATGCCTTCAGTGCCCCAGATGGTGGCACAAACCCCGACCACATTCCAGTGGGTACCCCAAGCCGTGTCAACACAGTTCCCGGCATTCAACCCAACGTTCGAAGGGCAGTCAACTTCCTTTCGAGCAAAGCCTAGAGGAGCAGCCAGAGGCTCGTCTAGGCGCCCCTCAAGGGGAAGGGGATTCAGGGGTGGTCGTGGTCAGGGAGGCAAGACCTCAGGACAGCAGTCCAAGTAAGATGATACCGGTAGGAGGGAGACTTCAGAATTTTCGGGATCGGTGGACCTTCGATCCCTGGGCCCACAGCCTACTCAAAAATGGACTGGGCTGGAGCTGGTACAGCACTCCACCCCCGTGCCCTCGGTTTTTCCAACACTCCACCCCCGTTCTGGAGGAGTACATCCAAGAACTGTTGGAGAAAAAAGTGATCCGAAGGGTAAAGTCCATCAAATTCCAAGGGAGGCTGTTTTGTGTTCCCAAGAAGGACTCGGAAAAACTCAGAGTCATTCTGGACTTGTCGCCACTCAACAAGTTCATAGTGAACTGCAAGTTCAAGATGCTAACACTGCAACACATAGGGACCTTAGTGCCCAAGAGGGCATTTACCGTCTCCATAGATATGTCAGAGGCCTATTGGCACATTCCAATCAACCGTCGACTCTCCCCCTACCTAGGGTTCAAGCTACAACGAAGACTATACGCCTTCAGAGCCATGCCATTTGGGCTAAATATAGCCCCAAGGATCTTCACGAAGCTTGCGAGCGTAGCTCTTAAACAATTACGCCTGAAGGGAATTCAGGTGGTAGCCTACCTGGACGACTGGCTGGTGTGGGCAGCATCCAAGACAGAATGCTTGCAAGCTTCCCTGCAGGTGATCCAGTTCCTAGAGTATCTCGGCTTCAAGATCAACAGAAAAAAGTCTCGACTTTCTCCATCTCAAAAGTTCCAGTGGTTGGGAATCCACTGGGACCTAATGTCACACCAATTCTCCATCCCGGCGAAGAAAAGGAAGGAGATAGCTGGTTCTGTCAAGAGACTTCTAGATTCCGAAAGGATATCAAGACGCGAACAGGAGAGAGTACTGGGTTCTCTCCAGTTTGCTTCGGTAACAGACCCGGTGCTAAGAGCACAGCTAAAGGATGCAACCGGAGTTTGGAGAAGTTATGCATCAAACGCGCGAAGAGATCTGAAAAGACCAGTTCCGCTTCGTCTACATACTCTTCTCAGGCCTTAGTCCCAAGCCAGACAACTAAAGAAGTCGGTACTTCTTCAGCCACCTCCCCCGTCGGTGACGATTCACACAGACGCCTCGAAGGAGGGGTGGGGAGGTCACTCTCATCGGAAGAAGGCCCAAGGGACTTGGTCCAATCTATTCAAGACCTTTCACATAAACTTTCTAGAAGCTATGGCAGTGCTCCTTACCTTGAAGAAAGTCTCCCCGCGTCGCTCGATCCACATAAGGTTGGTGCTGGACAGTGAGGTGGTTGTGAGATGCTTGAATCGACAAGGATCAAGGTCGCCACCTCTCAACCAGGTGATGTTGGCCATCTTCCGACTGGCGGAAAAGAAGAAGTGGTACCTGTCGGCAGTTCACCTTCAAGGAGTCCGCAATGTGACAGCGGACGCTCTATCCAGGTTCACACCGATAGAGTCGGAATGGCCCCTAGATGCAGGATCGTTCTCCTTCATCTTGAGTCAAGTCCCAGAACTGCAGATAGACCTCTTTGCGACGAAAGACAACAAGAAGTTTCCCCTGTACGTGTCCCCGTACGAGGACTCCTTGGCGGAAGCAGTGGACGCGATGTCCCTCGACTGGAACAGATGGTCCAGGATTTATCTGTTCCCTCCTCACAACCTTCTGTTGAGGGTCCTTAACAAACTGAGATTCTTCAAGGGAGTAGCGGCAATAGTGGCTCACAAGTGGCCGAACAGCGTGTGGTTCCCTCTGGCATTGGAACTACGGTTGAAGTTTCTACCGCTACCAGATCCAGTTCTGACCCAGCGAGTCCAGAAGTCGACTGTCTGCGCTTCATTACAGAAAACCCGGACCCTGCAGCTCATGATTTTCTCTCCCTAGCGGTGAGAAAGCGTTTCGGGATTTCGAAAGACAGCATAGACTTCCTAGAGGAATATAAGTGCAAATCTACTAGAAGGCAATATGAGTCATCTTGGAGGAAATGGATGGCCTTTGTCAAGGCGAAGAATCCGCAGGAGATCTCGACGGACTTCTGCTTATTTTCTTCATCCACCTCCATAGTCAAGGGTTGGCAGCTAACACGATTTTAACGTGTAAGTCGGCTTCGACAAGACCCATTCTATATGCCTTCCAGGTCGACCTCGCTAACGAGATCTTTAATAAAGTTCCGAAAGCCTGCGCTAGGCTCAGACCTTCAGCACCTCCAAAGCCCATTTCATGGTCTTTAGATAAAGTTCTTCATTTCGCTTCACTGTTGAACAATGAGGAGTGTGCGTTAAAGGATTTGACCCAAAAAGTTATTTTCCTATTTGCATTCGCGTCCGGGGCCAAGGTTTGTGAGATTGTAGCCCTCTCGAGAGAGGAAGGTCGTGTTCAGTTCTTGGATGGGGGAGAGCTGAACCTGTTTCCGGATCCTACGTTTCTCGCCAAGAATGAGTTACCCACCAACAGGTGGGGTCCCTGGAGAATCTGCCCTCTGAAAGAAGATGCATCTCTATGTCCAGTAGAATGCCTAAAGGTCTATTTTCGTAGAACTTCAGACTTCAAGGGTGGTGAACTATTCAGGGGAGAAACATCAGGCTCAAGTTTATCACTGAAACAACTCAGGGCGAAAATCACATATTTTATTCGCAGAGCGAATCCTGACAGTACACCCGCAGGTCACGATCCGAGGAAAGTTGCCTCATCCTTTAATTTCTTTAATTGTATTGATTTTGAACATCTTCGTTCATACACTGGCTGGAAGTCTTCCAGAGTGTTCTTTCGTCACTATGCGAAGCAAGTGGAGCAACTAAAGAGGTCTGTGGTAGCAGTGGGTTGCGTCGTTAACCCTGCTGTTTAACTCTGCGAGGAACAGTGAATTTAATTGGGACGATTAATTCCAGGGTGATTGTATAGTTACTTACTGTGCTACAAACTAAGTGTGAGGGCACCGGGTTGCCCACGTTGACTGTTCCACTTTCAGAGGTGAACCTAGCATAAGTGCAGACATGTGTGCCGAGCGTTTCTAACGCTAATGTGACTGATTAGGAATACACACTTTTATGACTTTGATACCTCGGTATGTTAAAAGTGGCACTAATGTTTTTCTTTCAGATGAACAAGTTTCTGTTTACTATCAATACTTATGCTTAAATTTTTGTTTATCCTCTTCTTATATATATATATATAATTGTTGTTAACCTGTTTATTTATTGTCTGTCAATAAACTTGTTCTTGAAAACCTTGCGTCTCATTCACCTGTGTCAATTTATTGATAATAATTGAGCATTCATTCTATGTATATTTATCTGGGATAATTCTAATAGATTGTTCCTTTATGCAAGCTAATTTTGCATTGGTTTATGCTTTCCCTTAGCGGGAGGACTCCATCCCCTAAGGGGACGGTGGCGGATATACAAGTTTCCTCCTATGCGGATATAAACCTTCGTCCAATACAGTATTGAACGTAGAACTGGTCGATATTTCATATTGATGCAGTGGTTCTTTACAAACTAGGCTTTACATAATATAGAGTGAGACCACTATATTGGCTTGCCTGTTTTTCATACATAGGTATATGTACTCTTCGAGACTTTTCCAGAGTCTAGTAGGACTCTTCCCTGTAGGGGGCAGGAAGCTCTAACATGGTTTATGGTTAGTTGAAAAGATGTATAATGGTAACATCTTAGGTCTCTAGGTCTAGTCGACCGGGGAAATACCTCCGTGGAGTACGGCACGTTTTGAGAATCCACAGATACGGTAATGCTCTGGTATACTTCCATCAGGACGACATGGCTTGAGCCCAAAAAACGGATTTTGAGCAAAGCGAAAAATCTATTTTTGGGTGAGATGGCCATGTCGTCCTGATGGACCCGCCCTTCCCTTTCTATGAAAGGGCTGTAGGTCCCCTCCCTACATACAGTATCTGTAGCACCTCGTGTATCGCTACAAGGAATACAGATGGCGCCAGGATCGGCGCAATGCACGCTTACGAAACGGGAGAAGAGAGAGCCTTGCGAGCGGCTCTCCTTTTTCTTTCTCGTTTTCGTTTTCTTGCCAATTGACCCCTCCGAAGTGTTATCTCTGTTCGGGGTGCAGATTGCCATGTGGCGTGTCAAGAATACGTCCTCTGATATTTCGCGATATCCCTGGTTCTTTTATTAGGGATATTCGCTCCAGGAGTTAGAATTCTGGGTACCTTAAGGTAAATTCTCTGGGAATATCGCTGTAGTTGTAATATACCCAAGGAAGCTACCCTATAGGAACTTCCATCAGGATGACATGGCCATCTCACCCAAAAAAAGATTTTTCGCTTCGCTCAAAATCCGTTTAGTATTTAAATTTTGTTGCTATTTGGGCACAAAATTGCTATAAAACAGACGCACGTGAAATTGACGTTCCTTATTGTCTGGCCACAACTTAATCCTTAAGAAATTACAAATGTGACAGAAATATTTCTTTAGCAAACAATCGTTAGCTCAATTACATTTGGGGGTCAGGGGGTCGCCAGATGGTGCCACATGTATTGAAATTGGGAAACATCAAGTAATTACACTCTTATTTGATCTAATTTTCAATTATCTTTTACGAAACAAAAATATAATTGATATATTTCATGGTGTGACATGTATTGTTAGTAAAAACTACGTAGAATAACAAAAATTTACATTCCGAAAGGCATAATAACACAGACCCTTCAAGCTCCCTCCCTTACATTGTAACGAGTTTTACTTTACTGCCAATAGATGTCATCAGATGCACCTTGTCCCAACTAATATAGTCAATTATTTGAAGACCACGTGGGTCAAAAAAGTGAGCTTGGTATGTAGAGGCTAGAGAATAGGTAATTGATAAATTGTCCAACTATCGTTTCCTTGTTAGGAATGAATATTGGTTTTTAGAAAATGCTGTAAATTTATTACATTCTATCGGAAGCAACCTCAGTTTACTTATGAAAGTGTTCAGTATTACTTTCCTTCATCAGAACACATGGATAATAAGGCATATCCTTGTACATGTGACCACTGTAACAATCATCGACATAGTTAAAGTTGGCGGGACGTGTTTGGGACAACGCTGCCAAATGGAATTTCCTTGAATGGAGAATATCATTTTTTATTACAGATTCAAATCATTTAAGGAGTAATAGTTATATTCCAGAAGGTTTATGACTATGGTGTAATTATGATGTTCTTATAATCAGCGTAATCAATAGAGACAAATCGAATAACGAAAAAGAAAATAGTCACATTACTGTGTTTTCAACAACGCCTGACTGAGTTACGTCATCCACCCGCGAATTTGTGTTTGTTAATAAGGACGTTCCATAGTGTAAATCAGTTATAAAATAAACCTTACCATCATTTTCTCAGTAAATGTATTTAGGTCAGTAAAGCTGTTTCTTGGTTCAACATAAGTTGAAATAATCCTTTAAGTGTACATATACACACAAACACACATACACACAGTAACAGCCACGGTCTTTCTAAGTTAATGATAGGCTAATCGTCAATATAAAAAAAGTTGATTCCGAAAGATCGTTGAGAGAGAGAGAGAGAGAGAGAGAGAGAGAGAGAGAGAGAGAGAGAGAGAGAGAGAGAGAGAGAGAGAGGCCACTTACAAGATATGGATGCTGATGATCTCCGCTAATGAATCAGGAGAGACGGAGTATACCTATAACAAGAAGAGCCAATGTTCATTTACATAGGTGAAATGCGGATGCTTCATCAAGCTATTAAAAATATATGACAATTATTTATCAACATTTACTTGTATTAGTATGACTACTGATCGTAATGTTTTTTAAGGAATTTGGTGCTGGGCATAGAGCAGAAGATGGTGGTTTAGAGAGACGGAAATGTAAACATACATGATTATAATATCTCCGGGATTAATGAGAATATAAATAAAGTTTTGCTCTAAACAAAAGGTTGTATCAAAGGATATCCAAATCACTTTAAATCATTACCAATAAATCACAAGAAAGGTTTCCTTTTTTTTTAAATTTTTGATTCGATGGAAAGGTTAATAAAAATGATAGGTTGTTAGATGTCAAGAAAGGGTAATCAAGATTTTTTTAAAATTACATAAATTACATTGCTGATCTAAACAGCCAAATATTTATCGATACAAGTCATGGGTTCGAGTCCTTGGCCGGCCAGAAATATTTCCTCAAGCGCTTGAGATATCAAGGCAGAGTGAATATATATATATATATATATATATATATATATATATATATATATATATATATATATATATATATATATACTGTATATGTATATATATATACAGAGAGAGAGAGAGAGAGAGAGAGAGAGAGAGAGAGAGAGAGAGAGAGAGAGAGAGAGAGAGAGAGAATATGTATCACCAAGACGCGTGATTTTAATATCAACCACAATAACGTTCAATATCAAATTCTACCCTTAGAAATGTATATCCACTGGAAATTTATTTATGATAAATGGTTCTGGCCGGGCAAAGATTCCAACCTTTGCCTAGAGGCGAAACAATGCCTGCAGGGACGACTTTACCAATCGAGCTATCAAGAGAGATATAAATTCATTTCAATTCAGGAATCTGTTCCTAGACTTGAAATCAACCCATCAGAGCCCCCACCGTCAGATCCTTTTCTAACTTTACCCCGCTCCCACCCGAAACTGCTCCTTCGGCCCTGCAAGGCCATAGAAAATTAGACATTAAAGTTTAACCAAGAACAACGAATTTGTGATCCTTTCATATAATTTAATACCAACAACTCTATTTTCCTCTGTTCTGGATAAGAGTTACATACTGTGAAATCTATAAAAGGAGAATATGTTCATTGATAAACACTCTTAAGATGAACCCAGTCTGCTAATGTTTTCAATAACGTTTCTGGAATATCAGAAACATTTGTCTTTCAAATCTTTCTATAATTTGATTGTCAAATCACAGTTTAATCTTGATATTAATTTCATTCTGTAAGCTTTAATCACTCGAATAATTTATTCATATTTGAATTTTTTTTTTTTTTTTAGGATTTTCATGTTTTGTATCCTTTTATGTATTCACATAAAATAATAGTTTTGCAGCATATGAGAGCTTGCAATGACTATAACTAGCATTTCCTATATTTAGTAAGAATATATTAACATTATAATTGATAATTGTAGGAGTTATGTGGGCTATAAATACTTCAACTTCTGATAACCCATTAGACAAAACTGTGAACTTCCCTTACTAAAATAGCCCCTAAACAGAAATTTCCCTGACAATAAACAGGTATGCTACATAAAGTTAGGAGTTATCTCCACAAAAAATATAGATTTTACTATTGATAAATATATTTTTTATTTCACCCACTGGCATTTCTGTTATCAACACCAACTATCTTGAAACATATATATCACCAAGTAACGTTTTCTTCTGCTATATTTTAAAACGTGGAATCATGTTTTATAATAGTTTTATTTGGTTTATTATCAGCCTCTCTTAATCTCTCTCAAAGAAAAGTAAATAAACTGATTCGAGACTCTGGGGAAATAATTTTACTTTTATGTTTAGGTTAATGCAAAAAAGTTAAAGCCAATGTTTTCCCACCCAAAAAAAAGATCATGAGCGTCTTCTTATCAATATTTTACATTTCATATTTACCACAATCCATTTTCGAATTACAACAAAAAGTAAATAATTTTTTTTATACGGAACCGATTAAGATAAATTGGGAACAAACGTGCTTTAGGTTTCCACTAGCCACAAGTATTTACGATAAAGATTTGTAATGCCATAAATTGATGAAGATAAGATGGCAGAACTTGGAACTGTTTCTACTTGGTCATGCCCAAAAAATCTAATAAAGGAAAAATTAAATGTTTTTCAATTACTGAACTCTATGAAAATAATG
>NC_090735.1:31428298-31433730 GCF_036898095.1 Palaemon carinicauda | reverse complement strand
GATTTAATAACGAGTAACCTAGTTTAAGTAAATATATGTCATACAACAACAATACTCGATTAGTATTATTGATTGAATGAATACAAGTATGAATACGTTTATCACAGATAGCTTTCCTCGTGATATCTGAGGAAGTTTATGAAAAATGTTAACCATCCCTAGGGTCACTGAAGTAATATTTGATTTTCTATTCTAGTGTTAAATATATTGAAGATCATTAGGTATACATAAACCAAATAGTAGTATATAAATGAGCGTTAACTTTAAATGGAATGATACGTTTACATAAGCGAGGTCTTATTAAAAGGCTTAGAGTACAATCAATTTCCGGCTTCCTTATGAACGCAGTATCCTACAATTGGATTGTCTTTGCATTGGTTCTCAGAGTATAATAAAATATTAACACCAAATCGTTATATATTGTATTCACCCACCCATATATACCTTTCTGAGTGGAGTTACCTTAACGTGGTGAAAAGGCTTTACATATCGCCATAATTAGCAAAGATAGATTGAATAGGGTCACCCATAATAGGTTGGTTTGCTGTGAGCGATCACACGAAATTTCCCATCATCACCAATGCTCAATGTCTACCGTGGTGATGAAGACTCGTCAAACACCGGGCGAGAAATGACAGTATTGAGGCCTTGGTCCTGCAATGGACTAGAAAAGGCTGTTGTGTATATATATATATATATATATATATACATATATATATATATATATATACACACACATATATATATATATATATATATATTTATATATCACACCGCTAGCCAGTGCAGATTGGCGAAGTCGGAAGATTTTTGTTTGTTCACTCAAAACAAACCAATCGAGTAAGGATGGCCCGACTAGTACAGCTTTGCTATTCATGGCGATAAGGAAACTGTTTCACCGCCTTAAGATATCTTCACTCTGAAAAGATTTATATATATATAAATCTAAATCGTAATTCTGCCTCGGGAAGGTATGTGGTCTTAAAGCAGAGCAACTATTAAGCGATATGCTTTGAGACGAAGTTTATTGAAATTATCTAGTTTGTTTAGAGACACAAACAAATACACACACACACACACTTTTTATATATATATATATATATATATATTTATATATATATATACACACAAATATATACATATATACAATATATATATATATATATATATACACAAATATATACATATATACAATATATATACAAATATATATATATATATATATATACAATATATATACAAATATATATATATATATATATATATACATATATATATATATATATATACAAATATATATATATATATATACATATATATATATATATATATATACATATATATATATATATATATATAGATAGATAGATATAAGTGTGTGTGCATATTTGTTTGTCTCTGTAAACAAACTAAAAAATTTCAATAATGTTCGTCTCAAAGCATATCGCTTAATAGTTGCTCTGCTTTAAGACCACATACCTTCCCGAGGCAGAATTACGATGAACGCCACCGGACTTAAGGAAGCAGATTAATCCTACCTGGTGAAGATGAGTGAAATACCCTACAGTGTATGTATTTCAAAACCATTCCTCCTTCGAGTACAGAGAGGGGGAATTCCCTAAAATTCCAAGTCTGAAATGGATTCTGTTGAAGGATATCCTGTTGTTCTTAGGAGATCACTCCGAGCACAATGGATGCTCCTGAAGGGGATAATACAGAAAACAAAGGGCAGAAGGGGATGCAGATTTAGTCGACCAGAGGGAAACCTCTGGGTGTTGGACACCGGCGTTCTGTTCGTCATTTTTAATGGTGTTGAAATTGTAACTAAAAATTGTGTTGTGGGACTTTATTTTCTTTGCCTGAAATACATTGCAAGAAGGCATTATTAATGCTTTTATTAACAAACAAGGACTTTATACGTCCCAATAACTTTCTTGTATATCAATAAAAGCACTATTAAGGCAATCTGGCAATGTATTTCACGCAAAGAAAAAAATCAAACGACACATTTTAGTTACAATTTCAACTCCATTTACTACAATGGATAATTTTATGATTATATTTTATGCATATATTGGTTCTCACCCCGAGGGAGGATTCAGTCCACAATACTTTTTTTTATGAGTAAATATGAAGGTTTATAATAATAAACCTATTATATTTGAACTTCAGGAAAAAGCAATTGCCCTTCAAGAATCACATGCGAATAAATACTCAAATAATCTCTTTCCTTATATACCATTGAGAGTTAAGGAATTATTTTTAAATTATTCTCTTCTTAGGGTCCAACAAACATTTTATTAAAAGTATTGTTCAACCTCTATGATTATATTTAGTATTAATTATGATGAAACTTATAATAATAATAATAATAATAATAATAATAATAATAATAATAATAATAATAATAATAATAATAATAATAATAATAATAATAAGAGTAATAATAATAATAATGATATGAAAATGAGTAATCACGATAAAACGTTATTTGACACGCTTAGTTTAATTAACTTAATTGTTTTTTCAATACCGAGGGGGAAGTGATCTTCGTAAGGGCTCCCAAAAACTCATAACGACGGTATTCCCTTACGCCCAATCGTCTCATGTAAAGGGTCATTTATATATAATATATCAAAATGGTTAGCAGACTTGCTGTCTCCCTTTCTAGGGAGCTTTTCTTCAGCTCATATTAAGCATGCAGAGGACTTCATCAGAAATTCAATAGATTAAATATCCCGGTAAACAATGTAAAACTCTTGAGTCTTGACGTAGAATCCCTATTTACAAAGGTCCCGATCAACGACGTATTAGGTTTCTTGAGCGAAAAATTAATCCCTTACGAAGACCACTCCCCCCTCGGTATTGAACAAACAATTAAGTTAATTAAACTAAGCGTGTCAAATAACGTTTTCTCTTTCAATGGAAATTTTTACAAACAGAAATTTGGTTGTAGTATGGGCAGCCCGTTATCTCCAATTTTAGCTAACCTCTACATGGAATACTTTGAAACAGAAATTTTAACAACAATTAAACCTACGAACATGGTTTGGCAACGCTATGTTGATGACATTTTCACATATTGGGATGATAGCTGGGGAGATTTCAATATATTTTTCAATAATCTAAATTCCCTAGTCCCTAGCATAAAATTTAAAACTGAATGGGAAAAAGATGGAAAATTAGCTTTTTTGGACATACTAATTATAAGGGAATCGACGGGGTATAATTTCACTGTGTATAGAAAACCAACTTTCTCTATTTCCTACATTCATTTCTTTAGTTATCACGACATTTCTGTAAAAATTGGAGTAGCTTGCAATCTATTTCTTAGAGGTTTGAGAATCTGTTCCCCAGCCTACCTAAATAAAGAATTTGAAATCATCCGTAAACAACTCGCCCAGCTATTCTACCCGACGTATGTCATAGAAAAGGCCATCAACAAAGCCAACACGATATATTATAAAGATCATGATGTTACTAACCAAAGAGATTTTAAAAATAAGATAAAACTCCCATATATAGAAGGTATTAAAAATATAACAAATCATATCAAAACTGAGAACCCCTT
This sequence comes from Palaemon carinicauda, assembly GCF_036898095.1. Classification (NCBI taxonomy): domain Eukaryota; kingdom Metazoa; phylum Arthropoda; class Malacostraca; order Decapoda; family Palaemonidae; genus Palaemon; species Palaemon carinicauda. The sequence goes on along the minus strand of NC_090735.1, from coordinate 31,430,159 downwards.
TGTTTTTTCATATCCAAAGACCATAGGAAGCGCCCTTATTAATGTTTATCAAAATAAAAGAGAAATAGAATCTTGCGTTTACAAAGTACCATGTAGGGATTGTGAAAAAGTGTACGTTGGGCAAACTGGCCGTTCGCTATCTCAAAGATTATCCGAACACAAAAGATCTGTTAGATATGGGTATGAAAACTCGGGGATTTTCATTCACCTTAGGGAATTAGGGCACCAGATTAACTGGAGTGAGTCATCTTTGCTTTTTAAGAGTACCTGTCCATACAGAAGGAAAATCCTGGAATCAGCCATCATAAATCAATCAAACACAATGAACCTATCTGGGGGCCAATGGAAAGCTGACACAGTGGACAATACTCTTCTGAACCCTATCATTAAGAAGATAATCCACGGAGACCGACCACCAGACATGCATCAGAGGTCAAGACTTCCTCCAAGCGGCTCAACAATAAGAACACGCACCTGGATGTAATTAAATTTGGCTAATCCTTCCAGCAATTATAACAACTATAGAACAATTGAACACACCCTTTTGCTTTCATATATAAACCGTCACTCTCCACTGTAATTCTCACTTTTACTTTACATCCTGAAGAGGGTCGATGTTTATTGACCGAAATATAGTGTGATTTATTCATATTTCCTGTGTTTCTTTTATGGGCCTTTTTGAAAAAAACATATATATATATATATATATATATATATAAATATATATATATATATATATATATATAATGTGTGTGTGTGTATGTGTATCAGGAGAGACTTTATTTGCAGCGATTGAATAGTGTGTAAAGCGCTACTGTCATAGCTTACGATAAACAGGCATTAAATATATTGTTATCAAATACTTTATTGGTACTAATATAACACACTATCCATGAACATGTTTTTCATATTCAGCAATGGCTATTATTAATAACTTTAACAAAATTAAATAACTTTTAAATCAATATGGAAGAACTTTATATTCACTTTATCTTCACTTTCCAAAACCGAAGACAACGTGTCTCGGTGAAAGCTTGATTGAATGTAGAAGGCGATCTTCCATTTTATGAAACCTAACATGACCCTGACGTCATTTTCTCCGTTGTCAGGTCAGGTAACCCGAGATAGAATTCCCTCTGGAAATGGGAAGCCCGTGTTCGATATCATAACTAAAAGGTAGACAATAGTACGGTATTCTTAATTAGATCGAGTTAAAAAAAACAGCTTTTGCAATTGACTGAAGAAAGAAACTCTTATCATGGCATTTGGTTTCAGCTGTTTTCAGAAAATTAAAGAGAAACTGAGATAAAGCTCCGGGTAATCCGTTATCAATACTTAAACATTTGATCTAATTTTTATTTCTTTGTTTCGAGATGCTAATGTCATCGTTGCACTGATTTACTTATTGAAGGACAATGTGCTTCGTCCAGTGGATGCATCAACTTTTTATTTTGTTGTTATTTGTTATATATATTTCGAATCTTCTGATATAAATATAAATTAGATAGCTATGAATAAGGTGAATTAACTATTGTATCTTAATTAGAAACGTTCAAAACTTGAAGTATATATGCGTACACACGCGCTATATATATATATATATATATACGTGTGTGTGTGTTTTTATACACACCCATATATCTATATGTATATATATATATCTAATTATATATATATATATATATATATACATATACATATATATATATATATATATATATCTAAACAAACACTCAACAATTGCTTAGCTCTCCTAGAACCTGCTCTATCTACAGCAACTGTTTAAATAATCATCAGATGTACTTTGCGGGGCAAACGGCTTTAAAGATTAATACTGAATGACTAATACACAGCTGCTACT
>NC_090735.1:31418298-31423298 GCF_036898095.1 Palaemon carinicauda | reverse complement strand
GACTAGGGATACAGCTCAATATAAATTACGCAACTGGGTGAGAGGCTTTCAAAAGATCTCTCCGAGACCTTCCCTACCTAATGATAGGATGCGTAAGATACTATTTGTGGAAGCAAGTGAGGAAACAGTTGTGCCTCAGAAGCCAACTACATCCCCTGACGGCCAGAAAACCTTTGGGATTAAGGGCAAGAAGTGCCCCAGGGTAGAAGAGGAAAATGTTGCGTCAGAATTTCCTTCGCCTATGCCGGCTTTAGAGCCATTGATATCGACATCTTCGTCTTCTACCCCTCTATTGGATAATGTGGTACAATTATGTATCCAGCTGAAGAATCAAATAGAGAGCTTTCGTAAACAAAACGAAAAGCAGGAAGTAAAACGCAAGATAGATCCTCGTAAAGTTTCTCTTGTTGCTTCCCAGGGGTCAGTCAAGTCCTACCAACATGCTCCATAACCAATCCCTGGAGGTTTGCGGAGCAGATGCCGATTTCAAATGGCAATCTCTGCATCTCAGAGAAAATAGGTGCTGTTCCTTTGGACAAAATTCAATTTTGGCCAAGCTTTGATGCTTTCCCTAATTGTTGGGTTCGACTGAAGTACGAACCAAAGTCAAGAAAAGGAACGGAACCAAAGGAGGTCTTGATTCTCGACCATGATAAAGCACAGACTATCCTTTCAGGTAGTCTAAGAAAGGCGGGTTATTCAGAGTCGAAGCTATTCTCACTGAATAACGGACACCCTTCCTTTCTTGCTCCTACTTCACTCTCATTCCCCTTTATGGGGGAGGCATTTACTTCTGTTGCCAAAGCGGTAGAGGCGGGTAAGCCATGTCCCACACTCGATGAGTGAAAGCCTTTGTCACCAGCTTTTCCCAGCCAGGAAAAGGATTGGAAGGAAGTCCATTTGACATTTTCAGTAGGAAAATTAGACAAGGACGTCACAAGTCGACAATTCAAGGTATGTCTCCCTAAATTGTCTGAGTTGCTCTTGTGTAATGAACAGGAGTCAAAGGAGAGACTTGTGACATCCCTTTCTCTGCAAAACTACATAAAGTTGTGTTCAACCTACGAAAGTACCCCAAACATGCTCATGGTCATAGCCAAAATGCATATGGCTATCTTGGTGAAGGACCTTTACGCCTTTATGAAGGCTAGGAGAGCGTGTAGAGAGTTTGAGTTCGTGGATGCAACAGTAAAACACGAAACAAGGAAGCTAATATCTTCCAACATCTGGGGTAAAGACCTCTTCCCACACGAGGTTACTAAGGAAGTAATTAAGAACGCCACCACGGAGAACATAGGTCTTCTCCAAAAATGGGGCATTCCTTCAAAGAGAAAATCTTCTGTGGTTGTGGGTCCCCAACCTAAAAAGAAGATCGGAAATGCTGGAAATATCCGGGCTGCTCAACAACATCCCACTATTCCAGTGACCACGGTGCTACAGGCAGATGGTCAAAAGTCTAAGCCTACTGACTACTCGAAGCATAAAGACACTTCGGCTAGGAGAAACTTTCCCTCAGGATCGCAGGACCTTCGATCCTTCGGTCCAAAGCCTATTCAAGATGAGCCATTGATGGGAAACAGAAATGTCCCTACCATCATTTCCTTACCTTCTCCTACAGTTCAAGACCCTCCTGGAGGAGTATACCTGAGAGCTATAGAGCATACAGGTGGTAAGAAAACTATAGCTCATAGAGTTCCAGGGAAGGCTGCTTTGTGTTCACGAGAAGGACTCAAGATATCAATGAGTCATTCTGAACTTGTCGCCATTCAACCAGTTCATAAAAAACTGCAATTTCTGAATGTTAATCCTTCTGAACATATGGACCTTGTTCCAATTAAGGGTGTTCGTAGTCTTGTCAGACCTAAAAGGTGTCCTTCGGAACCTTCCAGTCAACCACCCCTCTTCCTCCTATCTAGAATTCATGTTACAAAGAGTAACATTCATCCTAAGAAAGATACGTGTCGGTCTCACAGTCCTAAGTATCTTCAAAGGATTGACGAATCTAGTCACGTCAAAGTCAAGCCTAGAAATAGTTCAGGTATTAATATACCTGATCGAGAGGCTGGAGTAGGCAGCACCCGAAGTGTCCGGCCAATGTGCATTCAAAGAGATGACTCGGTTCCTGGGACATCACGGATGAAAGATAAGCTTCTAGAAGTCTCGACTTTCTCCAGCTCAGGGGTTTCGATGGTTAAAAAACCATCGAAGCCCTCAGTCACATCAACTCTCCTCCCCTTTGGAAATATAAAAGGAGCTCACGATGTCTGTCAGAGACTCGGGTATTCGGTCAGATTTCCAAAACGCCAACAGGAAAAAGCACTAAACTTTCCCTAGTTTGCTATAGTGACAGACCTGGTGCTAAGGGCACACCGGAAAGATGCGTTAAGAGCTTGGAGAAAACATGCATCAAATGCTTAAAGAGATAAAAAAAGACTGAGATCGGTCCCTATTTACTCGCTTCTCTAACAGAAATTAGAGCACGAAAGTCCCAAGACTCTGCTGGTCCTTTCATGGGTGGGGAAGCCCCCTCCACACAGATCAGACTCCCTACGACTGATCTGGGACACCGAAGCAATAATAAGACGTCACATTCGAACGTCTCATTCAGTCTTGGTGAAGTTACTCATCCATCTCCTAAAGGGATGGCACCTACCAGCAGTTCATTTACAATTGATCCACGATGAAACGGTGGATACTCTATTTCAGTCCAACCCGATAGAGTTGGAATGGTCCATGGGCGTAGACATATTCCCTCCCAGATGGGAACAAGTCCCAGAACTGCAATTCGACCTCTTCATCACGAGCGTCTTCAAGAAACTACCTCGCTATATAGCCTCATACGAGGATCCTCTATTGGGGCTGATAGACTAGATGAGGCTGGTCCTAGCTCTGACCCTAGGTATATTTCCGAAGGTTCAGAAATTAACTGCCTTCGTTTTATCACAGAGAACCCAAACCCTTCATTTCATGATTTTCTCGCTCTAGCGGTTAGCAAAAGGTTTGGGATCTCAAAAGGCAATATAAAATTCTTAGAAGAATACAAGGCCAAGTCAACTAGAAGACAATATGAGTCTTCCTGGAAAAAGTGGGTTGCGTTTGTCAAAGCAAAAGGACCGAAGAAATTTCAATAAACTTCTGTCTGTCCTTCTTTGTCCACCTTCATAGCCAAGGTCTGGCGGCCAATACGATAAATATATGCAAGTCAGCCTTGACTAGACCTCTCCTATATGCCTTTCAAGTGGATCTGGCGAATCAAATCTTTAATAAGATTCCGAAGGCATGTGCTAGGCTTAAGCCCGCAGTACCACCAAAGCCCATCTCTTGGTCTTTGGACAAGGTCTTATATTATGCCTCATCTGTGAACAATGAAGATTGTTCTCTTAAGGATCTAACCCAAAAGGTTATTTTTCTGTTCGCTATCGCCTCCGGGGCTAGAGTTAGTGAAATAGTGGCCCTGTCCAGAGATGAGGGTCACATTCAGTTCGTAGAAGTGGGAGAATTGAATCTATTTCCTGATCCTTCCTTTCTCGCTAAAAACGAGCTACCCACTAAGAGGTGGGGTCCCTGGAGAATCTGCCATCTGAAGGAAGATGTCTCTCTATGTCCTGTAGAGTGTCTAAAGGTCTATCTTCGTAGAACTTCAGACTTCAGGGGAGGACAGCTCTTTAAAGGAGAAACTTCTGGATCGAATTTATCCCTAAAACAACTAAGGGCGAAGCTCACCTACTTTATTCGTAGAGCGGATACGGACAGTACTCCCGCATGTCATGATCCGAGAAAGATTGCTTCATCACTAAACTTCTTTCAGTATATGGACTTTGAGCGCCTTCGTTCATACATTGGATGGAAATCATTCAGTGTTTTACAAACACTATGCAAAACAAGTGCATGAACTGAAACACTTCGCAGTGGCGGCAGGTAGTGTATCAAAACCTGCCCCCTAATTACTGTGGTAAACAGTTTATGGTTTGGGACCTCACATGTCCCCGCACATGTAACAGATGAAAATCATCCAGAGTGTTTTACATATACTATGCTAGACAAATCCATGATCTGAAGCAATATGTGGTGACGCCAGGTAGAATATTTAACCTGCCGCCTAATTCTACGATGAACAGCTAATTGACTGGGACTGTCAATTAAAGGGAGAAGAGGTCATCCTTCTTAGGTGTGACTTCTTTTGATTAAGTGTTACCATGATAACACTAGCTCTGTTCAAAATCCCAGGTGTGGAATTATACAGATAGCACTAGTGCCGGTGTACGAAGTACACACTGCAGATAAAAGTAACCAGTACAGGAATTATGAAGAGAAATTGGTTTTTAATTTTTTTCAGTCTGAAAGTGGCACTCATCATTTCTTCCTTCAAGAAGGAAATATAGTCTCTATACTCGTTACAGGTATAATCCCATTGTCATACTACATTCGCTTTACTGAACATCTCTTTTAGTCATTTATTAGTAATAAATGTCTATTAGAATGTAGTGCGTCCACTTTCGCCAGACAATTGTATGTATATATGCCAGAGTTCTTCAACTTACCAAAGTAAGTATCCCTCATATATTTGTATGCATCAAATAATAGCTATAAGAGACACTGATGTTATTTTAGCAAAATATACAACTATGAGACTATTTGTATATTCAGTGTGTACTTATGTTTGGTCATACTATGTATGTTAACCTCAAGATCCCTTTTCTACTGTCTAGAATGACTCTTCCCTGTAGGAGGCAGGAAGCAATAACATTGGTTATGATTAGTGATGATGACAAATAACGGTAACGTCCCTTGTCTCATGTGGTCCCCATGACCATTAGAGAAGGTTGCTATAAGGTTAAGGCACTGATAAAAATCCACAGATACACTAATGCTTTGGTATGCTTTCATCAGTACGACATAGCTTGAGCCCAAAAAACGGATTTTGAGCGAAGCGAAAAATCAATTTTTAGGTGAGATGGCCATGTCGTCCTGATGGACCCACCCATCTCTTCTAAAAGAAA
>NC_090735.1:31405798-31413298 GCF_036898095.1 Palaemon carinicauda | reverse complement strand
GAATGAGCCATCAGCGAAGTAAAATAGCATTTACATGAAATAGTTCAAGGTAAATTAGCTTCTTTATGACGCTATTATCATTAAAAAGATAAGCTTCATCATTGCCATTATGGAAGAGGCACTAGCCATGCAAGATTAATTAAAGTCATTAGTATAAGATATACTTTTCAATTGGATATGCGTGAGAGAGAGAGAGAGAGAGAGAGAGAGAGAGAGAGAGAGAGAGAGAGAGAGAGAGAGAGAGAGAGAGAGTGAAAACGGGGCAATATTAATACTGGCTTTTATAATTTTGAAATTTAATTTTGCTTACTATTCAGCAATCCGTTATTTCAGCCAAACCCCCCCTCTCTCTCTCTCTCTCTCTCTCTCTCTCTCTCTCTCTCTCTCTCTCTCTCTCTCTCTCTGAATAAATAAATAAATAAATAAATAAATAAATAAATAATTTCTAAAACTCAAAACCACCACGCAGATAACTTATAAAACAACAACTGCTCATCAGCAGTCTGCTAGACTGGAGTTCGAGATCCGTTCAAGTTAGATAGTTTCTCGTAGCGTTTGTAACCTCACCATCCTTGTGAGCTAGGGAATTCGGGTTTGGGGAGCATATACTTTAGGTCTACCTACTGAGTTATCAGCGGTCATTGCCTGGCCCTCCTAGGGCCTAGCTAGATAAAGAAGGGGTTTGGGAGCTGATCATATGTACTATATATCTGGTCAGTCCGTAGGACATTGTTCTGTCCATTACCTCTGCCATTCATGAGTAACCTTTAAACCTTTGATACATCCGCACACATTCATGTACACATACATATACATTAAAACAAACAATCCGTTCTTCAAATGTATTTGGTAGTCAAATTCTATTTTTAGTTAAATTATGATTTTCTTTCTTCTAGGAAGTCTGTTGTTTACATTGTATTTGGAACATACTCGAAGATGCTGCATTGCTAAAAATTAAATTTTCTCTTCCCTACTTTGCATCAAGCTAAGTAATCAATCATTTACATAACAAAAAAAACAAAAAAACAGTTAAGTAAGCGTTTCAATAAAACAAATTTTTCCAATGTTTTCAACTTCTTCTACCGCAGTCTTAAATCATCAAGAATATGAACTCAACTTCCACAGTCCTTTTTTATAACAGAGCCAATGTTTATTTTCATTGCATCTGCATAAAAATTTCCATCGTGCGTCTTAAGAGATCTTCTTTTCATCCTCACATTTCTTGTGCATTGAAGGCTCTCCTCTTGTCTTATTCTTCAATACAAAGTGCACCCTCGGGTCTCGTTCGCTGCTCCTCGAAATCGCGAGAAATAATCTATCGTGAGTGAGATATATTGGCCCCTCATCATTCGTATTCTTTGTTGGGGGCGAGAGAAGTTGTTTAAGAATCGTATATATTAGAATCTGTTATTTTAGGACTACAGTTCTACCTTGGTTAAAACGTTTGCAGTTGTGTATACAGTATGCGAACAGAGGTGAATTCAAGGAATTTTAAACAACTGTTTTCACAAGCTCTCAAGTATAGACTGGGCTGTAACTTCAGAGTTATGGGATTCAGTAGGCATTTTTGAGGAAAAGCGGGTAACCAGCATTTCTTAAAACTTCAAGGTGTTCCAAATGAGAATCCATCGGTTACCCTTCAAATTATGTCCCTGGTGTTCTATGTTTCCTCTTCCAAGAAAGCCAACCCCTTAACCCTAGAACTGCATCGCAGGGAGACTTTCTCCCGGGCGCATGTGGATGACACAGTATTCTCCCACTCGAGGCAGAGGAGGTCACTCTTCTAAGAAGAGGGAGTTCCTTTGTCAAGTCCTACCAAGACATTGAGACGTGTGGGTGCACTGTCCTGCTCTCTGCCTGGAATTTTCCACAGAGGGGAAAAGTTTGTGATTTAGGGAAATTTCTGCCCTGCGTACAGGGTTAACAAAGTACAAATTAATTTTGTGTATTATCATTCTGAAGTTTAAGTTACTCTTTCAATGTTTATTTTGTAATAAACTTGACTTGGAGTTAAGAATTTTTTTTTATTTTCCTAAAAAGGGTAAAATTCTCCCGGCGATGTATTTAAAGTCTGTTAAAAACAACGATAGGGTTCTAGGGTTAAGATAAATTAGCGCTTCGAGATTCACCTGTACCAAGATTGCCTGTCATTTGTTCAAGAAAAAAACTCTACAATTATCAAAATATCTAAATTATTTCTTTTCTTAAACTAAATTCCCCTTTTTTATTGAAATACCCGGAAAAAATGAACGAGTAATACAGTACAAACATAAGTATAACTGATTTTAGGGGTCATGCGTAGGTATCCTTAAAATGCTGTTAGGAACATTTCTGACCGATATTTTTTTTTTTTTTTTTTTACAAAAATTACCTTTATCTTGAGAATAGACTATACAGGAAGTTCTTAAACAATATGATTTATATTTTTATCTACTCGTGGATGTTGCCGCCAATAACAGATGCAGGAAAAAACTGTGGTGACAAATCCTGTTACACGTGATTCACCAACAGACTTAAGATTGAAAGACTAAAAAAGAAAATTCAGACTTCCAGATCTTTGTGTCATAGGAGTAGTCCAGAAACCCCAATGTTGGGAAGTTCAACTCAAACTGTGAAATGGGAGCTTTTCACCGTTTGCCAAGATATGAATCTCAAAAGAGCCTGTATCGTCAGTTACTACATCCAAAATGAGCAAACAAATCCTAGATTTGTCCAAATATGATTAAGAGACCCTTGTGCGCCTTGCAGGAGTTAAGTGATCTCATTACAGCATAAGGAAAGTGCCATCTAAATTGCTTCAAAAGGTTCAAACGAAAAGTGCCAAAGACCAAAGATTGTTCAGAAAACACAGGAATAGCTTGTCAGGGAGATGGAAGAGTCTGCTGTCATAATTGTGGAATAGCTACTGTGAGTTAGTAGAAAAAGCCAGTATTGAAGTAAAAGTATCATTTAGAAGCAGGAGAGTTACTTTTAAAGAAAAACTTTAAGCATATGTGCTGGACATCTATGACTTCATAACGATACCTAACCAATATGTATTGATCGTTGACAGAACAAATGGTCCACTTACAATTTTTAGATTGCATGACAGAAAAAGAAGATTAAAGTAAAATTCCTATGTATTACTTTCCTAATGAGGGATTCTTGAAGATGGTACATGTTGCACTGAAATTAAGAGAAAACATAATGGTTCACCCTAAACATACTGGATGTGTTGTCAATGAAGAGGAAAGGATAGCTTGTGTTCCTGAAAGTGTTTTTATGTTCATCCGAGTGATGTTTGGTGGCCATGGGCTGTTAGAAGGATGCTAGAATGATGAAGATGTCACAGTTGAAAGACAGGAAGCTAATACGCAGACAAGAGCTCTAAGTGTAGACAAAGATCTTGTCTACAATGTGACTGGAGGAGAACATTGGACACCAAAGCATGTGGGATTAACCAGTTCAATGCACCAAGCAAGACGATCAAAGGAGTTGGGGAAACTTTTTCTCAAAGCAGGGCACACAATCAGTTATCACAGCTTACTGCTATTCGACACTGCTATGGTAGAGAGAACATTACTTGACATGGATCCAGGATCTGGTGCTGTGACTCCACCTAAATTTGTGCATGGTAGGTTTACATATTTTACTTGTGACAATAATGACAAACTATTCAACACCGAATGAAAAAAACACACATTCCATGCTACACAAATGGAGTGTGGTAATGTAGTCCACAAGGAAATATGTGGACGAAAGATTTACGGCCATCAAAAGTGGAAAGCCTTAAGGTCCATGAATTAATGGAGTTACTCATTTCAGCTAAAGTAGCAAAGAAGACCTGTCCTAAGTCATGCTGAGATGCAAAAATGTGGCTAAAACACTTGGGCCACATCAAATTATCATCACAGTTGATGAGGCTTTGTTTTACAAGTTGAGGGAGCTGAAGTGGGCAAATGCAGGCTATATGAATCATCTTATTGTGAGATTTGGAGGCTATATACTCCGTTTGACGCATGGGGGAAAGCCAACCTACTTGACGATAAAAAAAAAATAATGCTGAACTAACTATGAAAGAAAAGACCTACAACGAAGGCGTCAGAGCTCACAAAATCATTCACTCTGCAATCCATGTGGAGAATGCTTTTACCTCATCTGCTTATTTTCCTGGAGGATAGCAATTATGATATGAAGAAACAATTGGATAAAAAAAAAAAACACCCCGCAGAAGGTCTTGTAACACAACTTGTCACAGAAGCCTACACTGCAGCCAATGACAACCCAAACTTTCAATTTAGGGGGGCTGCATGCAGAAGGTTCATATTTTGCTGTTGATTACTTGTGTGCAAAGGGATGGGATCTGGGAACTGCACTTTTGTGCATTCCAGCAAATGTTGCCTTACTTCATGTGGAGCAATCTTACCAACTATGCTCACTGGAGAACCATCTACCTGAACGAGATACACCAACTACCATAAAATGTGAAGGAGTTTAAGGCTGAGAATTTCGTGGTAAGACGCTCTTTATATTTCTTCAACCAAGTGGACCCAGATTAAAGTCAGGAGTACCTAGGTTGTATTGGGAAAAGGAATGGAGGCATCATAGATTCACAAAAACATCATCAACTCTCAGAAGGAAGAATCTATCTTTCAATCTAGGAACTGAACTCTCCCATGATACCAAAGAGGCCTTTGGTCTGGGTAAATGTGATGACTATGTCCAAAATGAAACTACAAAAGGTAGAATGAATGGAGATTCAAAAGATTAAGATTCTATCATCAAATTCTTGAGAGGATTTAATATATTTTCAGAGAACCTGCCCAACATACAGCAAAATATTGCAAATAAAAAATTTAGCAACCAAGTTAATCAAAGAAGACCTATTGAAAGCTCTGCAGAAAGTACAAGATCATCTGGATGCATTTGTCAAGGTGAGGCTAATACCGTCGGACGAATAAGAGTCCCTTCCATGGATGCAGTAAAACAGAACAGGTATTTGACTTTTTCTTCCAATTATGAAGTCCAACAATCCTAGGCTAAAAGTGGAAAGGCAAAACCAGCCAAGGCAGATAGAAACATCCTTCAGCCCTTCATCACTCCATATGACGTAGGAGGCCAAGTCAACTTCAACAACATTATGAAGCATAAACTCTGTTGTACCTCTATCCTTGACACAAGTTGATGGCTGGCTTCGTACATGTTCAAAGGCAATACTTTTTAATATCTTTACCACTTACATTCCTTGTCCTAATCACCTTGAACCCAGTGACCTAGAGAATAATCCAATGCTGATCATTGATGGTCAGGCTCTAGTCATTTAATAGGAAAACAACAAGCAGCACAGACCTTTGGGAATCTTGCAGATGCATTTGTTGAAAGCATTCTTCAAAATGGTGAACAGTTCCATAGAAGTTATGTACTGTTTAAGCGTTACGATAGGCACTCTAAGGGGGAAAACTGAAACGGCGTGGGAGAGGCTCAGAGGCACTTAGTAAATATGTAACAAGCAGAGATTTGCCACCTCCTTAAAAATGGGATAACTTCATTGCCCATGATGAAAACAAGATAAATCATGCATGCTTTATCTCGCAACAGCTGATCCTGAGAGTACACAAAAATAAAGTCATAAGAACCAGGCACAAGGATCGTTCTTCCATGCATCAAAAGCAGAACAAACACCATTGATGTCTCTACTAGCGACACAGATGTTTTGATACTATGAATTGCATATTTTCACACAATGCCATGCATAAAAATCTGGATGAGAGCTGGAAATGCAAAGAAAGTAAAATATATCCCAATTCATACAATAGTGGAAAAACTACAAATGTAGGAGGAGGGCCTCAAGCGGCGTTTGAGTTTCCATGCTCTGTTAGGGAGTGACTCCACCTCATACATCGCAGGACATCCTAAGTAGACATGCTTGGATGTGTGTATAGAGATTGATAACCTACTATAGGGTCTTGATGAGGGTCCTTAACTTACTGATCTTACTGTCCAAGATTCAGAAGTATTTTTTTGCAAAATGTATGGTACAATGAATGTTGACAGCATTAATGGTGTTCGTCTGGGCATGTTTAGTAAAGGGATGAAAATAGAGAGCCTACTACCAACTATAAATGCTCTCTATTTTCATATCCAGTGTTCCCAGTTCCAGGCTCTGATTTGGCGACATGTCCACTTTCAGCACCCAGTTCTGGCTTCGCCTGAAGGTATAGGATGGAAGATGGAGGAAAATGTTCATGTTTCCAAGCTAATGACACTGCCTCCTTTTCCAAAGACATGGGAGTAGCAATCACCTCATCTTGCACCACTGGATGCGGCGGCAAACCTAACCCTTGCCCTCCATCTTGCAAATGCAGAAACACTAGTGAAACCTGTATGAATAACTAACTTTTTATTTTTAGGCACTATTCACCACTCCTTGAAACTGAAAACAAACGAAGACATTAACTTGTTGCCATTTTTTTACATCAATTTATTTACCATTGCCAGTTTCTAATTTGTACCCAAAATTGATAATGCATGCAGAATTTTAAAATAATTATCATGGTAAAATATGGATTTTAAATTTTTTAAATACATTTTTGTTAAGTTAAGGACTTAACCAAAATATATTTAAAAAAAATTTTCTCCTTTATAACTTAGTTAGAAGCTTAATCATAGCGATTTTTAGTTTTGGAGATTAATATGCACATAATGATAAGCATCCTATGATTATGACTAAACAGCAACTCTTACAGCTAGGTAACCTTCAGAAATGGATTCAGAAAATAGAAAAACACATAGGAACAAAAGGAAAAATGGTTTCCCTAAAAAATTCCTACCATGTCATTATCTAAGGGCCGTTTTCAATTTTATTTCCTGACTATTACTAACCGTTTCGTTAGTGTTCAATAATGTTTAATCTGCCAAATATTCTCAACAATCTATTACCAAATTAGACATAGCATTAATGGCACCGTGTCTCTCTCATCCTAGCCTGATAAAAATAACTAAAAAGTTGAAAGAAACTAGGGTAAGTTAACTTTCACATAAAGTCATTCCAAAGGGCTTTATGAAACGATTTCCATTGATAGGGATTGGACAGAAATATAAATTTGTAGATAATTCCACTTTAATGTGAAATTTTCATTTAAAAGTCTGACTTCTTGACAATATTTTCTCTTAATCAGGATATGTTCAATGCTTTTTGACATGGTATTACAAAAATAGTGATGTTTTTTGTAAATATTCAATATGGTTGTTATTTTTCTTGAACTACCAAAAGAATTACTTTTAAAGTATTGTAAAGTGGAAGAACAACTATTCTAAATTATGCAAGAAATTATACCAGTATATATATATATAAATATATATATATATATATATATATATATATATATATATATATATATATATATATATATATATATATATATATATATACATATATACATACATACATATATACATATATAAATACATACATACATACATACTTACATACACACACACATATATATATATATATATATA
>NC_090735.1:31393298-31398298 GCF_036898095.1 Palaemon carinicauda | reverse complement strand
TTTCACCACTCAGCACAATTAAGGGGTTCTTGGCTGTCGAAAACTGTCTTTTACTTCCGAGCAAAAGATCTTCCAGCCAAGATTAATGGAAGGTGATATTCCGAGCTTCTTTATAACAAACAAATGATCCAAACACTTATATAACCATTCGTTCGCAAACAATTAGTTTACAAGAGGGTGACTGGGAGGCACGAAGGAAAGCTCCTTCATAGTCACTGACTACCTAATTACACCTCCGTCGTATTTTAGTTTTAAGGATTGGTTACAATGCTACTGATGTCTGTCACTCTCAAGACACTGAACTCTTTATGCAAAAACCCTTTACTGTCTTTGACTTTATGGAAGTACTAAACGCTCGCGTAGAAAACTTATTGCATTCTCTGAAGTTATGTAAGTCTTCGTTAAATTGTCCAATACACTCGAAATAACCAAGTCTGCAATTAGCACTACAAAAGCCATGGGAGTCAATCAAGCCAATTTTTTTCTCTAAAACAACCGAATTCCAGAATTGCAGTTATCAAACGAAAGAACTAATCTTCTTTTAACCAAAATTCAGTACAAAAAGAGAAAAAAAAAATACGACCGAGTTTTTATATCCAAGGTCTATAGACCTTACTTAAAATCACAATGCATTGCAGAAAAAGACATTTTTAACGAGAACAACACTTTTGTGGCATCTTTCAGATGTAATTTGCAATTGTAGAGATATACTTTGGGAAAATATCTCTTCGATACTTAATTTCCGATAGATTCGAGTAAGGTTTTCTTATCATTTATATAAAAAATATATATTTACCTGATAAAAGTAATAGCCGTCACTGGTTGAAACTAATTTTACCGGATATATATACTGTATATGTATGTATGTATGTATATATATATATATATATATATATATATGTATGTGTGTGTGTATATATGCATGCATATATAAATATATATATATATATATATATATATATATATATATATATATATATATATATATATATGTATACATATATATATATATATATATATATATATATATATATATATATATATATATATATATACTTTATATATATATATATTTAGAAATTATATGAAATATCCGTCATTGGTTGAAATTAATTCCACCTAATATACTATATATATATATATATATATATATATATATATATATATATATATATATATATATATATATATATATATATAATGTATATATATGTGTATATATATATATTTATATATATATGTATATATATATATATATATATATTATATAATGTATATATATATATATATATATATATATATATATATATATACATATACATATATATACATATATATCTAGAGCATATATATATATATATATATATATATATATATATATACATATATATACATTATATATATATATATATATATATATATATATATATATATATATATATATATATATATATATATATATATATATAGTATATCAGGTGGAATTAATTTCAACCAATGACGGATATTTCATATAATTTTTGAATATATATTTTTCATATAGATAAGATAATCTTACTCGAATCTATCAGAAATTAATTATCAAAGATATTTTCCAGCAATTTAATAGAAAATGACGAAAAGAATAAATAGAAATAGTTTATTTTCCTCTTGTTATTTCGCCTCCGTCTATATATACTATGATTTGCATAATGGACTTTATTCAAATACTCATTTCACACAGAGAGCAGACATGTGTTGATGGTTGTTATTTTTAGTATCCTGAGATATCGATAATTCCTTTTAAAGGCTGCTTATGAATGGTAGAGGCAAGGAACAGTGACATTGGCCTGGAGACACGTCTCCACCCAAGCTAGGACCAGGGAGGGCAAGGCCATGGTTGCTGATGACTCAGCAGATAGACTTATAGGCTCCCGCAAACCCACAAACCTTAGCTCACACAGATGGTGAGGTTGCAGACACTAAAGGTACTAACGAGTCTAAGCGTCTGGCAAACACCAGGCAGAGACATTACTAATCAGGACACAACAACCCCCCTTTTTGTAATGAGTTAGGAGAAAACTTGGACTTGGGTTAGAGTTCTCTTGCTTGAGGGCACACTTGGTGACACTGTTCTATCTTATTTCTCTTTCTCTGGTTTTTTATGTAGTTTACATATGAAAAATTTATTTTAATGTTGTTAAAGTTTTTAAAATAATTAATTGGATTACTCATTACTTCTCTTATAGTTTATTTATTTCCTTGTTTCCTTTCCTCACCGTGTTATCTTTCCTTGTTGCAGCCCTTGGGTATATAGCATCTTGCATTTTTAATTAGTTTTATAGCTTAGCTTATATTGATGATAATAATAATAATAATAAAAATAATAATAATAATAATAATAATAATAATAATAATAATAATAATAATAATAATAATAATAATAATAATAATAATAATAATAATAATGATAGTTGATTCAGCAACCAGTTCAATCAATTACATTTCCTTTTCTTCCTCTATGCAGAATAATATCCATGGGCTATTTCCCATAAATCTTAGTCCGATAAGAAGGAGAATCATTTTATGATCAATATTTCTGTGAATAAATGATGAAAATATAACTAAATAATTACAATGAATACCTTATTAGTTCTTGCAATTTATAGTTCTTCCATGCTTTTTTTTCTTTTCATGATGTAACAGGAATAAAAACGAAAGTATATGAAATGGATGTTATGCTCATAACTAAACATTTCAAAAAGGCATTATCAATGTGTACACTTAATGCTTGATGTTCTATCCTATTTTGTCCACTAAACTAAAATATTTAAGAAATAAACAAACAAGAGAGAGAGAGAGAGAGAGAGAGAGAGAGAGAGAGAGAGAGAGAGAGAGAGAGAGAGAGAGAGAGAGAGAGAGATTTCTCTTATCTCTGAGCACAGGACGTGAAATTTAGTATTTGTTCAAAACAACGGGGAATTCTGAGCTTTGCTCCCAGTTCCTGTGTCGACCAATCAAATGTAAATCGAGGGAGAACGTTTCCAATTCTACAAGTTTAGATATATTGGTGTTCAGTTCTTTTTCTATTTAGAATTAGTTATCTTTTGTTAGAGAGGGATATATCTAAAGATCTGACCTTATGAATTGCATGGTGAGAAGCCAAGCTTTAAGATAGAGAGCGATATTAATTATGTTTTTATTTTGGTAGAAATATTGAAGTTATATCAATTGCATTTCACATAAAAAGGGGAATGTTAATGGTTATTCCTTTATTCTCTAACATTTTATTCTCTAACCCTTACTGTCTAAGATAAATAAAGAGATGTTATGTACAGTACTAAAACCGCCTAGATTTAAAAACATTGACAAGTGTCCTTTTGAATAGCATGGTGAGAATTCAAGCTATAAGATAGAGAACGATATTAATTATGTTTTTATTTTTGGTAGCAAAATGTAAGTTATATCAACTGCATTTCATATATAATGGAGAATCTCAATAGTTGCACCTTTATTCTTTAACGCTGTCTAAGATAAATAAAGTGATGTTTAAGTAAAGAGCTAAGGCCACCTAGTTTTCCTTCTAATAAAGATTAAGATAAATTGATGATTTAATTATATAACATAACATTAATAAATTTCCTTCCACGAGCATTCATCAATCTTTCTCTTCATTGTAACATTCCCGGAAGTTGATTCCAAAAGTTTCATAAAGCCACATAATTATGAAAACTGGTTTTTGCAAGAATAACATATCGTAAAAATTTACAAAGTTTAATAAGTTATCAAATCTTAGATAACAGATAACACGTTATTTGAAATTTCACAAAAAAAAATACTTCACACAATTCGGCAAGTGTTAATCATTTTGAAACTTCACGACACCACCGAGTAATTAATCAGTTAGCGTAAAACCGGAAGTGCGCCGGGTAAAATTTTGTCAGTGATATCGATTGATGGATCTTAAAGCTTATAATATTTCTTATCATAATAAAATAATTTTATAAAATTTATATCACCCACAAAAAGGTGAGGGAGATGTGCAGGATTTTGTAATTCGAGCGGTATTAGTTTGTCCAGTGCGGCTGGAAAAGTGTATGGTAAAGTGCTAATTGATATGATTTAGGATAAAACAGAGGATACAATCTTAGAAGTACAGGGTGGTTTAAAGGAATAGAGGATGTGTGGATCAGATTTTAGAGTTAGGCAGATTTACGAGAAATATTTAGCAAAAAGCAAGGAGGGATAGGTTGAGTTTATGGATCTGGAGAAAGCTTATGATATAGTTGATAGGGAGGCGATATGGAATGTGATGAGGTTATATGGACTTAGTGGAATGTTGTTGCAGAGTGTGTAAGGGTAGGAAATGAAGTATGTGGTATCCACTGAGAGTGGAGCTGAGACAATGATGTGTGATGTCACCATGTTTGCTCACTTTTATGAGAGAGGTAAATGTTCGAATGCTTGGTCGAGGATTGAAACTGATAGACGAGAGTGATTATGAGTTCAAAGTGAATCAGTTGTTGTTTGTGGATGATACTGTATTGGATGCAGACTCAGAGGGGTTTGGAAGGGTGTGTGAGAGGAGGACGTTGAGAGTTAATGTGGGTAAGAGTAAGGTTATGAGATGCACAAGAAGGGAGGATGGTGCTAGGTTGAATGTCATGTTGAATGGAGAGTTCCTTGAGCAAGGCCAATATAGAGGTCAGGCAGTGAGGAGATTTACAGTGACTCACCTCTCTCAGCGGGCCTCAAATCACCCCCATGCGGTCAAAACAAACCACGATCTTGTCTTTCGGGCCTCATCTCTGGGCAGATGAGGCCAGCTAATTTGCCTCGGGCATTTCTCTCCGCCCGACCTCCTCTATATTGGCCTTGTCCTTGAGGAAGTAGATCAGTTCAATTACTTGGGGTCTGGTGTTGCAGCAAATTGCGGAGTGGAAACAAATATACGTCAGAGAGGGAATGAAGGATGTAAAGTGTTGGGAGATAGTGAAGGGAGTAGTAAAGAATAGCGGGTT
>NC_090735.1:31380617-31387798 GCF_036898095.1 Palaemon carinicauda | reverse complement strand
AGTCTCCAAGTAATAAAATCCGAATAATCCAATGGACACAACAGGACCTGAAAAATTAATAGATGAACCTAGAAAGTAGATATCACCTCATATTTGTATTTATCAAAATGACGAATTAATTGCGGGTAAATCATATTCATAGCCAAAGGTGGAAGTTGTTCTCCTTTACCCCGTTATGTCAAATGCATACGCGTGGCTATGACAATTCCTCAATGGGGGTCAGGTGTTTTTGTCGAGCTGTTTGCGACCGGAAACGTACCATTAAGTAACAAAACAATTTTAAGTTATGCGGGGCACTTTTATAATACATTGTTTTCTTTTAATAGTTTACAAATCTCCTTCTGTATTTGGTTTAGTCTTCAATTTCGTATTCATATACACATATACATATGTACAGATCTCTCTCTCTCTCTCTCTCTCTCTCTCTCTCTCTCCCTCTCTACTCTCTCTCTCCTCTCTCTCTCTCTTATATATATAATATATATATATATATATATATATATATATATATATACAGTATATATATATATATATATATAGATATAGATTATAGATATAGATATAGATATAATAGATATAGATATAGATATATATATATATATATATATATAGATATATATATATATATATATATATATATATATATATATACATACACATACTGTTAGATAAATATAAACATATACATACATACATACATATATACATACTATATAATATATATATATATATATATATATATATATTATATATATATATATATATATATATATATATATATATACTATATAAATGGTTCAATTTAAGCATAATGTATGGATGATGATAAGTAGTTTGATACACAATAAAAACTAATGGATATTTTAATAGCAAACGATGGAGAAATTTGGAAAACATGCAAGTCGGAGAACCGACAGTGGTAGCGAACTAATTCCTTTCATTCCTCGTAAAAGGAAGCTTTTACAGACCATTATTGGCTCCTTTGGCTTCTCTTGGCCAGGTCTTTAAGATGTTACTGCCTTCTTATAAAACTCCGATCATAATATGAGAGTAAAATATTTCTGTCCCCATAAAGTAGGAAATGTAATATATGGATGAAACGAATAAAGAAATGTTTATGGGTATGGAAAAGTTTCATAAGAAATAATAAAAAAACAGAATGATATTTGAGGGAAAAAATAACAGGTTGTGAATTAAAACTCGATTGTACTATGAATATCTGTGGTAATATCCTCAGATATTCGGCAAATGTTTAAAAATTACTTCAATCAATTGAAGGTGTGAAAGTATAAATACTTGGGATATGTAAAAAGGAAGCTTGAGTATGGCAGACACTTTTCTACCAGTACTATTTCCATATTGGGACAAGTAATTCACAAATGAAAACAAATAATTATGTTACGTAAATATAATCAGAATAGTTTCAAATACGACTTTATTATGAAAGCTACTATTATGGATTTTCGGAACACTCACTTCTTCCCTGTGCAAATTGTTTGTATTAGTTGAATGTGCGAATATAAAGACCCTCAGTGTTTTCTATTCGGATGTTAATTTTGTTAAATGGTAGGGAGAATTAATTTGATTTAGTTATCTGAAACGAACAATAACTTTTCTTAGATGTCTTCATTGAATATATGGACTAAAATGACATAAGCTAACTTAATCTGAATAGAATTTCCGAATCTATTCATGCCATCAGACATCTAAGAAGAAGCACCTTCGGTAGGTCTTTGCAGTAATTTGTGTTTTGAGTATGCAATTACATCACGTGTGATCTTTGTAATGTAAAAAAGGCAGTTGATCAAACGAAAAGTTGAAGCAAAAGGCCTAATTAACTCCTCTTCTCAATATAAGAGAGCAAACGGCCTAATTAACCCCCTCTTCTTAATATAAGAGAGCAAACGGCCTAATTAACCCCTCTTCTTAATATAAGAGAGCAAACGGCCTAATTAACCCCTCTTCTTAATATAAGAGAGCAAACGGCCTAATTAACCCCTCTTCTTAATATAAAAGAGCAAACGGCCTAATTAACCCCTCTTCTTAATATAAGAGAGCAAACGGCCTAATTAACCCCTCTTCTTAATATAGAGAGCAAACGGCCTAATTAACCCCTCTTCTTAATATAAGAGAGCAAACACCAAATCCAGACAAGGCATTTTCTAGATTTGTGAGCTATGACTTTGAACACAACGAACCAGCTTTACATTAATTAATCAAGAAATATTTTACACACTACTATTAAGTATTAGTACTTAAAGAAATGCAGAAGTGCTTATGCATACATCGTCATCATTACTTTCTACGCCTATTGCCGCAAAGGGCCTCAGTTAGATTTTGCCAGTCGTCTTCATCTTGAGCTTTTAAATCAATACTTCTCCATTCATCTTCTCCTACTTCACGGCTTCATATGTCACTCGATCAATCTCTCTTATAGTAATATTGATAATCCCGTCCTGCAATTTAACTCCTAATATTCTTCTGAGGGTATAAGTTAATTATTTTTTAAAACTTGCATAACCAAGGAAAAGTGAAGAAATATATACGTTTAAATAACGAAATTTATTATATTATATAATGCTTATTCTATATCCCCCACCTCCCAAAATATACCATATATGATTTCTGCACTTAGACCAGACACGCCTTATAATATAACGCCTAAATTTTTTATCAATAAAATTCCATGGCAAGTACTCGCATGTTCTCCATAACCTTCACACACTGCAAAGATACTAACAATTTTAAAAATCCACCTATCTTCAGAGCGGATACAATTTCTGTTCTCGACAGAAAATAGCAATTCTTCATCGACGTACCATCCACTTGCCTTCACTGTCAAGATTTCATGTAAGAGTAGCATGGTTTCGTTTTTCCACTGTTATAAACACGAAGGTCTCAGGGAAGCTCGTTGTCAAGACTGACCTTTGTCTTTGTTGGGTATAGTTTTAACAAGCACTCTCTCTCTCTCTCCTCTCTCTCTCTCTCTCTCTCTCTCTCTCTCTCTCTCTCTCTCTAATGGCAACAAGATGCATTATCATTATTATTATTATTATTATTATTTATTAATGCAAGCTAAGCTATAACACTAATTGGAAAAGGAAGATGCTATAAGCCCAAGGGCCACAACAGTGAAAAAATAACCCAACGAAGAAAGGCAAGATAGAAATAAACACACTACAGGTGAAGTTATAAATGGTCAAAATAAACTATTTTTAAGAATAGTAACAATATTAAATTAGATCGGTTCATATATAGACATTAAAAACTTGAAAAAAATAGGAACAAGAGAAATAGGATGGAGCAGCATGCCCGAGTGCGCCCCTCAGACAAGAGAAGTCTAATCGGAAACAGTGGAAGGCCATGGTACACTGGCTATGCCACTACCCAAGACTAAAGAACAAAGGTTTGATTTTGGAGGTGTCCTTCTAGAAAAGCTGCTTACCATGGCTAAAGAGGGAAAGTAGACACTGAACAAATACAGTGCAGAAGTTACTCCTTGAGCGAAGAAGAATTATTCTGTAATCTCACTGTTGTCAGTTGTATGAGGACAGAGGAGAATGTAGAAAGAATAGGCCAGACAATTCAGTGAATGTGTAGGCTATGACAAAATGAGCCGTAACCTGAGAGGCATCTTATGTAGTACTGTCTGGTCAGTTGGAGGACAAAATAACACTATATATATATATATATATATATATATATATATATATATATATATATATATATATATATATATATATATATATATATACCGTATATATATATATATATATATATATATATATATATATATATATATATATATATATATATACACCGTGTATATATATATATATATATATATATATATATATATATATATATATATATATATATATATATATATATATATATATATATATATATATATATATATATATATATATATATTACTTGAATATATTCTTCCTGTGGTTATTTGGGCGATTTTGTTTTTGCATATTATCAATAAAACTACATTTAATAACAACAGAAAAAAGAGAAAGTTTGGGAATGAAAAAAAATAGGCACCAGTGCTACTTATCTTTTACTATCATTTCTCAGAAGGATTCATAGCGTAGCCGTCAAATGTAAGTGAAAATGTCAAAAATATTTACCATGAGCAGTATCCCCCTTTGTGCTCTTCAAAAAACTTCCTTACCGAAAGTGTCCTTTACGTAAGAGGCCTTTGCTATGTATCTACCTATTTAAAAGATGGCTCCAACCTCGCTTTTGTGTTCCGCATCTATTCCTGGAAAACATCCTTGGTGAAGCCTGAAGAGAGCTGTGGTGAGCATCTTATGCATGTACTTTCACACGATGACAAGAGTTCCATTTATGATTATAAATGTTTTGTTAGTGTCGATATATAGTAAATATGCCTTACAGTCTGAGTTAACATTAGGTTTTCTTTTCCCAAATAATAAAATAATAAAATTTGTTATTAGATCCTTTGACTGGCCAGACAATATTACATTGGATCCCTCTCTCTGGTTACGGTTAATTTTCCCTTTGCCTACACATACATCGAATTGTTTGGCCTATTCTTTCCACATTCTCCTCATACACCTCAAACCACTGAGATTACCTAACATTTCTTTTTAACTCAAGGGGTTAACATCTGCAATGTAATTGGTCAGTGGCTAATTTCCTCTTGGCAAGGGTAGAAGAGACTCTTTAGCTGTGGTAAGCAGCTCTTCTAGGGAAAAGGATACTCTAAAAGCAAACCATTGTTCCATAGTTTTGGGTAGTGCCATAGCCTCTGTATCATGGTCTTCCATTATCTTGGGTTAGAGTTCTCTTGCTTGAAGGTACACTTGGACACACTTTTCTATCTTATTTCTCTTCCTCCTGTTTTATTAAACTATTATAGTTTATATGTGAAAGATATAATTTTATGTTGTTACTGTTCTTAAAGTATTTCATTTTGATTGTTCATTACTTCTCTTGTAGTGTATGTATTTCATTGTTGCCTTTCCTCACTGGGCTAGTTTTTCCCTTTAGAGCCCTTGGGCTTAGAGCATACTGCTTTTCTAATTATGGTTGTAGCTTAGCTTATAATAATAATAATAATAATAATAATAATAATAATAATAATAATAATAATAATAATAATAATAATAATAATAATAATAGAAATAATAATAATAATAATAAAAGTCGTAAAGTTTGCTGGGTGTGTGGTCAACAGAATAAAAGAAATAGTAATAGAATTACTAGTTTCAGTTATGACAGACAACAATATATTTAAAGTTCAAGTGATTCAAAACCTGGTACCATGAATCAACTTTATTTGTAAAATAAAGGTAGTAGGTTGGCCAGGGCACCAGCCACCTGTTGAAATACTATCGCAAGAGAGGTATTGGATCCTTTGACTGGCCAGATAGTAATATATTGGATCCCTCTTACTGGTTACGGCTCATTTTTTTCTTTGCCTACACATACACCAAATAGTCTGACCTTTCCTTTACACATTTTTGTCTTTCCTCATACACCTATTAACACTGAGATTACCTAAAACTTCTGCAATTGTTCATTGGCTACTTTCCTCTTGGTAAGGGTAGAGGAGACTCTTTAGCTATGGTAAGCAGCTCTCCTACGAGAAGGAGACTTCAAAATCAAACCATTGTTCTCTAGTCTTGGGTAGTGCAATAGCCTCTGTACCATGGTCTTCCACTATCTTGGGTTAGATTTCTCTTGCTTAAGGGTACACTCAGGCACACAATACTATCTTATATTTGTTCTATCTTTTTTTTACCTATTGTTTTTTTTTCTCTCTCTCTCTTTTTGAAATAGTGTGTTGGGCAGGCTTAATAGAAAGGCCATGGATGCCTGGTGGTTTATCAAGAGGTTTTCATTTCCTTATCTGATTCTTTTTCTTCTCAAAACCATCCTTTCTATCCTCCCTTCAGTTGAAGTGGCTATTCTTGAGGGTATTTAGCCTTGCATGGTGCATCGGCTCCTCCATGTTAACCAGTTTTTCCGACTTTTTTACTATAGTCTATGGGTTTGATCAATCACTTTATTTATATTTCTTTACATATTATTCTTTTTATCATTCTTGTTAATTTGGTTTTTAGGTATGATGTATCTTTTTTATCACTAATAATTTTTATGCTCTCTGGAGATATTGAGCAAAATTCGGGATCAGTTTTTCTTAGATTTCATCAATGTAGTCTTCTGTATTGCAATTTTCGTGGTCTTCATGAAAATATTCAAGACCTTACAGTTGTGTTCAGACAGTATGCTATTCTTTTGTGCTCAGAAACTTTGGTTTCTAATATGAGGCACTCTAATATGAGGCACTCATCTGAGCTCCTTATAAGAGCTTTTAAAATGACAAAATTGTTAAACCGCAATGCCATCCCTAGGGCCAGTGGAATGGCGGTGTATATTAGGAATGAGTACCCTGCTTCTCATACATCCTGCTATGAATGTGGTTGTCATGAGATTTAGGTGATAAAAGTTTGTGGCAGACATAGCAACTTCTATATGTGTTCAATCTACTGGAATCCTGACATAGATGATTCTATCTTCGATTGTCTTCTTACCATTATGGCTAATATACAAGAAGATGATAGAAAGGCCTCTTGTCTTTGTTGGTGATTTCAATGCTCACCATGGGGAATGGGTAAATTATGTTTTTCCTACCGATCGCCATGGCTGAAGAGCTTTAGACTTTGCTTCTGAATCAGGCTTTGAGCAAATCATAAGTGAAGCTACTCACAGGTCTGGTAACTGCTTGGACCTTGTATACACCGACTCCCCTGGCGTTATAACAAGTAAGGTTGGTTCTCCGGTAGGGACATCTGATCATTCCTTGATTTCATTAGTAGTAAAGACTGAGCAG
This sequence comes from Palaemon carinicauda, assembly GCF_036898095.1. NCBI lineage: Eukaryota > Metazoa > Arthropoda > Malacostraca > Decapoda > Palaemonidae > Palaemon > Palaemon carinicauda. Next base: position 31,380,927 of record NC_090735.1, on the reverse strand, counting down.
CCTGCCCCTGATGTATCTTACTCGTGTAAAATTTATATGAAATCTCAAGCAGACTGGAATGGGATTTTGCATGAGCTTTTAGGCTTGAATTGGTCACAATTTTATAGTAGTGTTGATCCTGTTGTCCCTTTGAATGAGAATCTAGTCAGCATAATTGATAGGCGTATCCCTTCTCGTGTACTAAGGTATTGAGTGAAGGACAAACCATTGTTCAATGGTGATTGTAGACGTGCATATTTGGAGAAGCAGGAGGCCTATCATCCTTGGAAGGGTAACAGATCAGATATGACTTGGAATAACTATACTTTGC
>NC_090735.1:31348117-31370617 GCF_036898095.1 Palaemon carinicauda | reverse complement strand
CATATCTAAAGGTAATTTTTTGAGTACTTGGAAATTTCGTAAAAAAATACATATATTTAATATATAATATGATATTTATGCAGGTAAAAATATACCAAAATATCACAAATTCTATAGGGAACAAGAATATATATATAGATAGGGCAGCTTACGCTTCGGATATGTCCACAAAATGGCCGCCAACCACACTGACTCAGACTCCCTAATCTGCCACTTGAAATGTAGGAAGGGTATGTCAATTTCAAGGTGTTATTTACTAATCTAATTATTATTGGATATGCATAAAAATTGTATGGTGGGTTGCTGGATAATTGTCGATTATTTTACGACTATAAAATTAAAATTCTGACCCCAAAAATTTTTTTTGAAGGGAAATAAAATCGAAAAAAAAATGTAAAACAATATTTTAGCTAAAAAAATTTGATGATATTCAATCAAAAAAAAGTAAACAAAATTTTCCGACAAATAAACATCAAGAGGAATCATTACTGTGATAGTTCCTTAGTACGTAGTAATTTTGAAAGAATTGGGAAAAAACGAAAAAATGGCAATCACCGGAAAATCGAACACATACCTATATATACGCCATATCTGGCTAAAAAAAAAGATAGGCATGGGTAGCCAGATCATCTAGAAACACTTTCCAACACTATAAAAATATAAGTTTTGCGACACTACTTGCCAATTCCTTACGGTAACATGACTAAGCAAAAAAATGCAAAACAAATAAAAAGGGGCACTCGTGGAAAAATGACCATTCTAATATACGGCATTTCAGAAAAAAAAAATTCAGCCACGTGCTAGGCAAACCATCAAGGCATATTTTCCGACAAATAAACATATAAATGAAATATTACTCTGTGATAGTTCCTTAGTACGTAGTAATTTTGAAAGAAATGGGAAAAAACGAAAAAATGGCAATCACAGGAAAATCGAACACATACTTCTATATACGCCATATCTGGCTAAAAAAAAATAGGCATGGGTAGCCAGATCATCTAGAAACACTTTCCAACACTATAAAAATATAAGTTTTGTGACACTACTTGCCAATTCCTTACGGTAACATGACTAAGCAAAAAAATGCAAAACAAATAAAAAGGGGCACTCGCGGAAAAATGCCCAACATTCTAATATACGGCATCTCAGATAAAAAAAAAAGACATGCACGTGTTAGCCCAACCATCAAGGCACACTTTCTAACACATAAACATGAAAAAAAAATCAATAATATACGGCAATTCCTTACTACGTAGTAAATTTTTACAAATATTGAAAAAAAAAAACAGAAATTGGCAACCGCAGTTAAATACCCAATATACCAATAACTACGTCGTATCTGACAAAAACAAAATCACGCATGGGTAGCCAGATCATCTAGACACACTTTCCAACATTAAAAAAGCAAAAGTTTTACGACACTATTTCGCAATATCTTACGGAAAAATGACTTGGCAAAAAAATTAAAAAAAATTAAAAAGGGACACTCGCGGTAAAATGCCCGACATTCTAATATACGACATCTCAGATAAAAAAAAAGACATGCACGTGTTAGCCCAACCATCAAGGCACACTTTCTAACACATAAACATGAAAAAAAAATGAATAATATACGGCAATTCCTTACTACGTAGTAATTTTTACAAATATTGAAAAAAAACCAGAAATTGGTAACCGCAGTTAAATACCCAATATACCAATAACTACGTCGTATCTGACAAAAACAAAGTCATGCATGGGTAGCCAGATCATCTAGACACACTTTCCAACACTAAACAAGCAAAAGTTTTACGACACTATTTGGCAATATCTTACGGAAAAATGACTTGGCAAAAAAATGAAAAAAAATGAAAAAGGGGCACTCGCGGTAAAATGGTCCTCGTGGTGATGAACGACATTTTAACTAAAAAAAAAAACATGCACATGGTAGCCAAACAATCCACCAAGACTTTCCACAACTGATAACCTATACAAGTTGCACCATTCTACGACAATTTCATAATACGTAATAACTTTGATAATTATGCAAACTACCTCAGAAGGGTAAACTCGGACGCGAACGACCCCGACGCGTCTCAGAAATCGGGGAAGGAGTACAGCTACAGCAATGCACATCTGGACACTACTAGAGCGTGTAGGGGAGACACCTCCTGCAGGTCGATCACCCACAAATTCAGTCACAGGGGTAGGTCACGTGAGAAAAACCTGTTTTTTTTTGACGCTCGGGGTCGCAAACGACCCACCGTACCTATCCAGGGTTAAAGATCTCGTTACCTAGGTCGATCTGGAAGGCATATAAAATGGGTCTCATCAAAGCAGACTTACACACTGAAATCGTGTTAGCTGCCAACCCTTGACCATGGAGGTGGATGAAGAAAGATAAGCAGAAGTCTGTCGAGATCTCCTGCGGATTCTTCGCCTTTACAAAGGCCACCCATTTTCTCCAAGATGACTCATATTGCCTTCTTGTCGATTTGCACTTATATTCCTCTAGGAAGTCTATGCTGGCTTTCGAAATCCCGAAACGCTTTCTCACCGCAAGGGAGAGAAAATCATGAGCTGCAGGGTCCGGGTTTTCTGTAATGAAGCGCAGACAGTCGACTTCTGGACTCGCTGGGTCAGAACTGGATGTGGTAGCGGCACAAACTTCAGCTGTAGTTCCAACGCCAAGGGGAACCACATGCTGTTCGGCCACTTGTGGGCCACTATTGCCGCTACCCCCTTGAAGGATCTCAGTTTGTTGAGGAGCCTCAACAGAAGGTTGTGAGGAGGGAACAGATAAATCTTGAACCATCTGTTCCAGTCGAGGGACATCGCTTCCACTGCTTCCGCTAAGGGGTCCTCGTACGGGGCACGTACAGGGGCAACTTCTTGTTGTCTTTCGTCGCAAAGAGGTTTATCTGCAGTTCTGGGACTTGATTCAGAATGAAGGAGAATGATCCTGCGTCTAAGGACCATTCCGACTCTATCGGTGTGAACCTGGATAGAGCGTCCGCCGTCACATTGCGGACTCCTTGAAGGTGAACTGCCGACAGGTACCACTTCTTCTTTTCCGCCAATCGGAAGATGGCCAACATCACCTGGTTGAGAGGTGGTGACCTCGATCCTTGTCGATTCAAGCATCTCACAACTATCTCGCTGTCCATCACCAACCTTATGTGGATCGAGTGACGCGGGGAGACTTTCTTTAAGGTAAGGAGCACTGCCATAGCTTCTAGAAAGTTTTATGTGAAAGGTCTTGAATAGCTTGGACCAAGTCCCCTGGACTTTTTTCCGATGAGAGTGACCTCCCCATCCCTCCTTCGAGGCGTCTGAGTGAATCGTCACCGACGGGGGAGGTGGCTGAAGAAGAACCGACTTCTTTAGATGTCTGGCTTGGGACCAAGGCCTGAGAAGAGTACTTAGCCGAAGCGGAACTGGTCTTCTCAGATCTCTTCGCGCGTTTGATGCATAACTTCTCCAAACTCCGGTTGCATCCTTTAGCTGTGCTCTTAGCACTGGGTCTGTCACCGAAGCAAACTGGAGAGAGCCCAGTACCCTCTCCTGCTCGCGTCTTGATATCCTTTCGGAATCTAGAAGTCTCTTGACAGAACCTGCTATCTCCTTCCTTTTCTTCGCCGGGATGGAGAAACGGTGTGACAAAAGGTCCCAGTGGATTCCCAGCCACTGGAACTTTTGAGATGGAGAAAGTCGAGACTTTTTTCTGTTGATCTTGAAGCCTAGGTACTCTAGGAACTGGATCACTTGACTGGAAGCTTGCAAGCATTCTGTCTCGGATGCTGCCCACACCAACCAGTCGTCCAGGTAGGCTACTACCTGAATTCCCTTTAGGCGTAATTGTTTGAGAGCTACGCTCGCAAGCTTCGTAAAAATCCTCGGGGCTATGTTTAGCCCGAATGGCATGGCTCCGAAGGCGTATAGTCTTCGTTGTAGCCTGAACCCTAGGTAGGGGGAGAGTCGATGGCTGATTGGAATGTGCCAATAGGCGTCTGAAAAGTCTATAGAGACGGAATATGCCCTCTTGGGCAGTAAGGTCCTTATGTGTTGCAGTGTTAGCATTTTGAATTTGCAATTTACTATGAACTTGTTGAGTGGCGACAAGTCCAGAATGACTCTGAGCTTTTCCGAGTCTTTCTTGGGAACACAAAACAGCCTCCCTTAGAAATTGATGGGCTTCACCCTTCGGATCACCTTTTTTCTCCAACAGTTCTCGAACGTACTCCTCCATAACGGGGGTGGAGTGTTGGAAAAACCGAAGGCACGGGGGTGGAGTGCTGTACCAGCTCCAGCCCAGTCCATTCTTGAGTAGGCTGTGGGCCCAGGGATCGAAGGTCCACCGATCCCGAAATTTCAGAAGTCTCCCTCCTACCGGTATCATCTCACTTGGACTGCCGTCCTGAGGTCTTGCCTCCCTGACCACGACCACCCCTGAATCCCCTTCCCCTTGACGGGCGCTTAGACGAGCCTCTGGCTGCTCCTCTAGGCTTTGCTCGAAAGGAAGTAGACTGCCCTTCGAACGCTGGGGTGAATGCCGTGGACTGTGTCGACACGGCCTGGGGTACCCACTGAAAAGTGGTCGGGGTTTGTGCCACGATCTGGGGCACTGGGGGCAATGGCAATTGCAGTTGCTGTTGCTGTCTAACAGGCTTGGCTGGCCGAGACGTTAGCCTAGTCCTCATAGTCTTCCTCTTTGGTTGAGGACCCTCATCCGGGGAAGACTTTCTTTTGATAGCCAGGCCCCACTTCTGGAGAAGGTTTCTATTCTCCGAGGCGGCCTTATCAATAACTTCTTTGACCAAGTTGGTAGGGAAAAGGTCTTTTCCCCAAATGTTGGAGGAGATTAGTTTCCTTGGCTCGTGCCTCACCGTAGCCGAGGTGAACACGAACTCCCTACAAGCTCTCCTTGCCTTGACGAAGCCATAAAGGTCCTTCGTCACTGTGGCCAGATGAGTCTTGGCCACCACCATGAACATTTCATGGACCTTGGGGTCACTTGCCATCGTCTCAAGAGTAGTCTGAAGAGACATTGAGGCAGCCAGTCTTTCTTTTGTCTCGAACTCTCTTCGCAAAAGAAAGTCAGACAGCTTAGGGAGGTCCTTGCCGAACTGACGTCCGGCAATATCAGCCTGCAACTTTCCAACTGAGAACGTAAGATGGACGTCCTTCCAGTCTTTGTGGTCCATAGGCAGGGCCAGCGACATGGGTTTACACTCCTCCAGGGAGGGGCAAGGCTTGCCGGCCTCGACTGCTTTTAGTACAGCCGCAAACCCTTTCTGTAAAAAGGGGAAGGCTCTAGTAGGCGAGGACACAAAGGAAGGGAGCTTCCTGCTCAATGCGGCTACCTTTGAGTTAGAGAAGCCCCTCTCTTTCATCGAGGATGAAAGTAGAGCTTGAGCCTTAGCATGGTCCATCACTATGACCTCCTTCGGCTCTGTCTCCTCCTTTGAAGCTGGTTCCTTCCTCAGCCGGACATAACAGTCCGGATATGATGCCTTGCTGGGCCAGAATTCCACCTCCTCCAGGGGAACTGAGCCCAGCTTATCCGAGATGACGATCTTTCCAGTCGCTATCGGCATGTGCTCAGCATACCTCCATGGGTTAGCATCTGAGCACAAGGGAAGGTCTTTCACATTGAGCTTTTTCTGGGGCCCATGTGATTCTGCAAGGCACTGCATTCGCAGTTCTATTGCAGCCGCCTTCTCCTGATTCTCCTTCTGCATTTGTTGGATCATTCCAACAATAGAAGAGAGGGCCTGTCCCAGCTCTACTGGGAGACCGGCCGATGTTGAGGGAATAGGCTCCGGAATCTGAACCAGAGTAGCCGACACCTCGTCGACCTCTTCCTCTACAACGTCTGGGGCTTGAACGTCATACTATGTATGTTAACCTCAAGATCCGTTTTCTCCTGTCTAGAATGACTCTTCCCTGTAGGAGGCATTAAGCACTAACATTGGTTATGATTAGTGATGATGACAAATAACGGTAACGTCCCTTGTCTCATGTGGTCCCCATGACCATAGAAAAGGTTGCTATAAGGTTAAGGCACTGATAAAAATCCACAGATACACTAATGCTTTGGTATGCTTCCATCAGGACGACATGGCTTGAGCCCAAAAAACGGATTTTGAGCGAGGCGAAAAATCTATTTTTGGGTGAGATGGCCATGTCGTCCTGATGGACCCACCCATCTCTTCTAAAAAAAAGATCTTCACAGTATTCCTCCCATGGTACTGTATCTGTAACACCACGCTAAGTGCTACAAGGAATGTCCGCCATCGTGGGAATGGCGCTGTTGTATTCCCAATAGTGTTACGAGAACGGGGATAGCCTTTGGACGGATCCCTTTTATTTTGTCGCATCCTCCTCGAAGTGAAAACGCTGAATGGGGTGCAGATTGCTATGGAGGCGTGTCAAGAATGCGTCTGCTGATATTGCGATATCCTTAGAAGAAATTTTACGGATATTTGCGCTAGGTGTTAGAATTCTGGATACCTAAAGCTAAAATTCTCTGGGAATATCACTGTAGTACATATATCCCTTAGGAAGCTACTTTAAGGAACTTCCATCAGGACGACATGGCCATCTCACCCAAAAATAGATTTTTTGCTTTGCTCAAAATCCGTTATATATATATATATATATATATATATATATATATATATATATATATATATATATATATATATATATATATATACATATACATATATATATACATATATTCATATACATATATATACATATATTCATATACATATATATATATATATATATATATATATATATATATATATATATATATATATATATATACACACACACACACATATATATATATATATATATATATATATATATATATATATATATATATATATACATATATATATATATATATATATATATATATATATATATATATATATATATATATATATATATATATATATATATATATATATATATATATATATATACACACATTATATATATATATATATATATATATATATATATATATATATATATATATATATATATATATATACCCATTATTCTAGTTTACTATTATTCAGTTCCAATTACTAAAAGTAGTTTAATAAAGTCACTATATCGGCAAATAATGAAAGTAAATGACAAAGGTCAAATTCAGATCATTACTCATGACAGAACTATACGACATATTTCTACATCCGTTGAAAATGATAGACATGCAATTATCTTGGTGACATGGAACCTCCGAAATCATAGACAAGCTTTAATTCTTCATAATTACTCTAACATTATCCATGATAGCAGTTGACAGCTTAAGTGCTATGTATAACCTGGCAGTTTAACACAAATTTACTTACACGCTATAACTTACATACTTTAACATTCACCAAATTTCAGGTAAAAATGTTTTTAACATTTTGCAAATAAATTCCTTGCTTTTCCGGTTGTAATGAGTGACTTGCTGAACCTAACAATCTAAATTTGATATAAGTTCCGTTTTGCTCCAAAGAACCTGGGTATACGCTTTTAATCTATTTCCCAAATATGGCACAGCTTTTAATCACTATTATCAAAAAAAAAAAATAATGTTGTAGATCTAAAGCCATGAGATAGATTGAAGAACACCCTAATAATGTTACCATTCGCGTAATCACTGCCATCACCCATTTGCTGGAATTACAGTTATAATAATTTTCATAAGCAAAAAAGCCTAACTATCAACGCTTACCTCCCTTAAACATTGAATGATACCCATGTAAAGTACTGTGAAATTATTTTTAAGATAGATAATTAAGAAGATGATGAATCAACTATATACCTCAATAGATAAATCAAAGAAAGATATTTTAAGCCAACGAACCACTATCGTTTAATTTGGCGTGTTTAAGAACTTCCAAGTTCTAAGTTTTCTTTAGCTATTTAGAAAATAGCAAAATTCATAGTTTCATGAGACTTTCAAAAACAGGACTTTGATATATTGCTTGCGAGAATATATTAAATTTGGGAACATTTGCCTTCGCCTTGATTGAGTGTAAATGGTTTCTCAAAAAAGATAAATGAATTCTAATCTAATGTTCTAGCTATAAAGCTATTATTCCCATTGACTGATTAAAAGTTTATAAAATAAAATAAACTAATCTCAAAAGAAAAAAAATATGCAATTTCATGTTCATACAAATCTTAGTTATAACATGAACAAGTGCTCCATCTCACATGTATTATTGACTACATAAATTATCTAAGAAATGCATATTATTTACCATGCTTGGTAACAAACATAAGTAAAAGTGAATATTACCATCATTAGATAACAGAAAATCCAGTTATCTGTACAACAGTTTTGCGGTAATTTCTATGACCATAGTGTCTATGGACCTACTACTACTACTGCTACTACTACTACTACTACTACTAAAAATAAAAATGAAAATGTAAATGAAAATGAAAATAATTTGTCTTTAGATTTACTAGAATTAGCTATTGAATAAGCACAGACAATAAATTATGCTCGAAATATAATAGAGTTTCGGGTAGGTGTAAAATCAGGAATAGCTTTAGGTAAAAAAAAAAAAAAAAAAAATCTCCACAGAATTTGCTTAACTCTGTTTGCGCTGCCTTTGTTGTTCCCTGACTCAGGGGATTGCATCCAATTTCCAATATACATGCATGGTATTTCACATTACATAGCATAAATTTTGAGAGAGAGAGAGAGAGAGAGAGAGAGAGAGAGAGAGAGAGAGAGAGAGAGAGAGAGAGAGAGAGAGAGAGAGAGAGAGAGGATATCTTCCTGAGAAAAAAGTGCGTCATGTTGGTTAAATATTTATATTAAGTTTTCCTAATCATAGATTAAAACGAGGTATCTTTATTATTGTACTACGAAGAATACATTAAATTTTACACGTGTTTTAAAACCGCACGACTATCCTGATCCATTATGAAAATATAAATTAAAATTCGTCTTCAGTTGGTTATTAATTAATGGCGGCAGTTCAATGCCTCTTGTCTAGATGAAAAACTAGTTAATTAAGTAGGTTACCACCGTTCAACCTCTTATTAGTAATACATCAATTAAGCCGAGAAATATCGTAGAAACCGTAACTGTAATTACACATATTTTATTCTAGTGATTATTATCAAATTCAGGAAGATACAGAGGCACCTTTCCTGATATTCACTAACGTATCCGTTGGACTTCTATTCATCAGTCACTTGCGGAAACTCTTGTCAATAGACGAATTTGTGTTCGTGTATTTCTATGTGTGGTAATAAATACATAAGTTCAGTTTTTGTCTGTTGTTGATTACCTCATATTTCAAGATTATATAGACGATCTTTACAAATTGGAATCTTATTCTAATTCTATTTACACTTCAAGCTATTTCGATTTCATTCACTTTTTCTATGTTAAACACTGTCAATAATTTGATATAATCATAATAACTATACACGATTAATTAAGAAATATAAGTAAAAATTAGCAACTATATCAGTAAAATTGAGGACCCCAATAAGTATAAGTAATAGAAATAGACTTTCTTGACTCCAACTTGTCTTTCAATGCCCTAATAAATAAGGTAGTAAAAACTGCCGGTTATCATCCGAGACATATTGCTTCTATAAAAAAGTAACTGGGTGAATTTTCCGTAAAGAAACTTGTGACAAACTGGGATTATAAGAATCGACTAATGTAACTCCATCTACTACAATCTACCAAAAGTAAACTTAAGAAATTACAAAACATGATAAATAGGGGAGCAAGACTGACAAAAGGTGCTCCACCTATAAAAAAGGGGGGAGAGGGAATCGGATTTAAAATATGTGGAATAACCCACCAAGTTATCAGAATCAGTCGTCCAAAATATTTAGGAGAATTTCTACACATTGTGCAACCAACAAATCGTCCTGACACGAGAATAGTTTCAGATGGTTTCAAACTATCAGAGCCTAGATATATGTCTACTGTAGGCTCTAGAACCTTTCAATATGCGGCCCCGAGACTATACAATGGGCTCCCACGAGACATCCGAATAATTGAAGACATTAAGGCTTCAAGAGGAAACTGAAGACCACCTTATTTTGTGTTTTGACAGTGATGATGAAACAGTAAGCGAACAATACGCATTGTGAAATGTTAAATGGCCCCGAATGAACATCATAAAACAGCCGTCGAGGTCCTGTAGAGAATTGGGTTCCCCTGCTGTGCGGTACCAGATAAGCAACCCTTGAAGTAAAGGTAAAAGTAAAGTACTAGTTTACATTTCATTCCATCCTAAACATAGACAAACAAATTGCAACACATTCTTAAGAGGGTTAAGACGAGCTGTCTCGATCTTCTGACTTTCCAATGAAATTGTTATATAAATTTCGCAATTGTTTTGCTTAAATTAAAAATTTATTTTTAAACAAAATATAATGTTTTGCACGATTAACAGCACGAACAGGAAAATGGATTTACCCCTGGCAAAGGACTCATCCATATGCTATTATGTTCGTAAAGGGATAATGAATGAGCCATCAGCGGAAGTAAAATATCATTTACATGGAATACTTCAAGGTAAATTAGCTTATTTATGACGCTATTATCATTAAAAAGATAAGCTTCATCATTGCCATTATGGAAGAGGCACTAGCCATGCAAGATTAATTAAAGTCATTAGTATAAGATATACTTTTCAATTGGATATGAGAGAGAGAGAGAGAGAGAGAGAGAGAGAGAGAGAGAGAGAGAGAGAGAGAGAGAGAGAGAGAGAGAGAGAGAGAGAGAGAGAGAGAATGAAATTGGGGCAATATTAATACTGGCTTTTATAATTTTGAAATTTAATTTTGCTTAGTATTCAGCAATCCGTTAGATTATCTCGGTATATTTCAGCCCTCCCTCTCTCTCTCTCTCTCTCTCTCTCTCTCTCTCTCTCTCTCTCTCTCTCTCTCTCTCTCTCTAAATAAATAAATAAATAAATGAATAAATAATTTCTAAAACTCAAAACCACCAGGCAGATAACTTTTAAAACAACAACTGCTCATCAGCAGTCTGCTAGACTGGAGTTCGAGATCCGTTCAAGTTAGTTCCTCGTAGTGTTTGTAACCTCACCATCCTTGTGAGCTAGAGAATTCGGGTTTGGGGAGCATATACTTTAGGTCTACCTACTGAGTCATCAGCGGTCATTGCCTGGCCCTCCTAGGGCCTAGCTTGATAAAGAGGGGGTTTGGGAGCTGATCATATGTACTATATATCTGGTCAGTCCGTAGGACATTGTTCTGTCCATTGCCTCTGCCATTCACGAGTAACCTTTAAACCTTTGATACATCCACACACATTCATGTACACATACATACATACATACACATTAAAGCAAACAATCTGTTCTTCAAACGTATTTGGTGGTCAAATTCTATTTTTAGTTAAATTATGATTTTCTTTCTTCCAGAAAGTCTGTTGTTTGCATTGTATTTGGAATATACTCGAAAATACTGCATTGCTAAAAATTGAATTTTCTCTTCCCTACTTTACATCAAGCTAAGTAATCAATCATTTACATAACCTTTAAAAAAACAGTTCAATAAGCGTTTTACATAAAAACATATTTTTCCATTATTTTCAACTTCTTCTACCGCAGTCTTATATCATCAAGAATATGAACTCAACTTCCACAGTCCTTTTTTATAACAGAGCCAATGTTTATTTTCATTGCATCTGCATAAAAATTTCCATCGTGCGTCTTATGAGATCTTCCTTTCATCCTCACATTTCTTGTGCATTGAAGGCTCTCCTCTTCTCTTATTTTTCAATACAAAGTGCACCCGCAGGTCTCGTTCTCTGTTCCTCAAAATCGCGAGAAAAAATCTATCGTGAGTGAGATATATTGGCCCCTCATCATTCGTATTCTTTGTTGGGGGCGAGAGAAGTTGTTTAAGAATCGTATATATTAGAATCTGTTATTTTAGGATATTGGCTACAGTTCTACCTTGGTTAAAACGTTTGCAGTTGTGTATACAGTATGCGAACAGAGGTGATTTCAAGGAATCTTAAACAACTGTTTTCACAAGCTCTCAAGTATAGACTGGGCTGTAACTTTAGTGTTAGGGGACCCAGTAGGCATTTTTGAGGAAAAGCGGGTAACCAGCATTTCTTAAAACTTCAAGGTGTTCCAAACGAGAATCCATCGGTTACCCTTCAAATTATGTCCCTGGTGTTCTATGTTTCCTCTTCCAAGAAAGCCAACCCCTTAACCCTAGAACCGCATCGCAGGGAGACTTTCTCCCGGGCGCATGTGGGTGACACAGTATTCTCCCACTCGAGGCAAAGGAGGTCACTCTTCTAAGAAGAGGGAGTTCCTTTGTCTCCTTTGTCAAGTCCTACCAAGACATTGAGACGTGTGGGTGCACTGTCCTGCTCTTATCCTGGAATTTTCCACAGAGGGGAAAAGTTTGTGATTTAGGGAAATTTCTGCCTTGCGTACAGGGTTAACATAAAGTACAAATTAATTTTGTGTGTTATCATTCTGAAGTTTAATTTACTCTTTCAATGTTTATTTTGTAATAAACTTGACTTTTTTTTTTATTTTCCAAAAAAGGGTAAACTTCTCCCGGCGATGTATTTAAAGTCTGTTAAAAACAACGATAGGTTTCTAGGGTTAAGATAAATTAGCGCTTCGAGATTCACCTGCACCAAGATTGCCTGACATTTGTTCAAGAAAAAAACTCTACAATTATCAAAATATCAAAATTATTTCTTTTCTTAAACTAAATTCCCCCCTTTTTATTGAAATACCCGAAAAAAAAAATGAACGAGTAATACAGTACAAACATAAGTATAACTGATTTTAGGGGTCATGCGTAGGTATCTTTAAAATGCTGTTAGGAACATTTCTGACTGATATATATATTTTTTTTTTTTTTTTTTTTTACAAACATTACCTTTATCTTGAGAATAGACTATACAGTAAGTTATTAAGCAATATGATTTCTATTTCTATCTACTCGTAGATGTTGCCGCCAATATGAAGAGAGGTCACCCCCCTGGTCTAGAAGAATGTCTCATCTGTCAAGACATAATAAGTGAAAAATTACCAAAGGGAGGATGGCATAGATTGACACAATAAAGTGCTGCACAGATACAAGACAAATTGTGTTATAGAGGCAACTAGCTAACACTCGATCGTATAAAGGAGACATCAATAACAGATGCAGGAAAAAACTGTGGTGACAAATCCTGTTACACGTGATTCACCAACAGACTTGAGATTGAAAGACTAAAAAAGAAAATTCAGACTTCCAGATCTCTGTGTCATAGGAGTAGTGCAGAAACCCCAATGTTGGGAAGTTCAACTCAAACTGTGAAATGGTAGCTTTGCACCTTTTGCCAAGATATGAATCTCAAAGAGCCTGTATCGTCAGTTACTACATTCAAAATGAGCAAACAGATCCTAGATTTGTCCAAATATGATTAAGAGACCCTTGTGCGCCTTGCAGGAGTTAAGTGATCTCATTACAGCATAAGGAAAGTGCCATCTAAATTGCTTCAAAAGGTTCAAACGAAAAGCGCCAAAGACCAAAGATTGTTCAGAAAACACAGGAATAGCTTGTCAGGGCGATGGAAGAGTCTGCTGTCTTAATTGTGGAATAGCTACTGTGAGTTAGTAGAAAAAGCCAGTATTGAAGTACAAATATCATTTAGAAGCAGGAGAGTTACTTTTAAAGAAAAACTTTAAGCAAGTGTGCTGGACATCTATGACTTCATAACGATACATAACCAATATGTATTGATTGTTGACAGAACAAATGGTCCACTTACCATTTTTAGATTGCATGACAGAAAAGAAGATTATAGTAAAATTCCTATTTATTGCTTTCCTAATGAGGGATTCTTGAAGATGCTACATGTTGCACTGAAATTAAGAGAAAACATAATGGTTCACCCTAAACATACTGGATGTGTTGTCAATGAAGAGGAAAGGATAGTTTGTGTTCCTGAAAGTGTTTTTATGTTCATCCGAGTGATGTTTGGTGGCCATGGGCTGTTAGAAGGATGCCAGAATGATGAAGATGTCACAGTTGAAAGGCAGGAAGCTAATACGTAGACAAGAGCTCTAAGTATAGACAAAGATCTTGTCTACAATGTGACTGGAGGAGAACATTGGACACCAAAGCATGTGGGATTAACCAGTTCAATGCACCAAGCAAGACGATCAAAGGAGTTAGGGAAACTTTTTCTCAAAGCAGGGCACACAATCAGTTATCACAGCTTACTGCTATTTGACACTGCTATTGTAGAGAGAACATTACTTGACATGGATCCAGGATCTGGTGCTGTGACTCCACCTAAATTTGTGCATGGTAGGTTTACATATTTTACTTGTGACAATAATGACAAACTATTCAACACCGAATGAAAGAAAAAAAAAAAACACAATCCATGCTACACAAATGGAGTGTGGTAACGTAGTCCACAAGAAAATATGCGGACGAAAGATTTACGGCCATCAAAAGTGGAAAGCCTTAAGGTCCATGAATTAATGGAGTTACTCGTTTCAGCTAAAGTAGCAGGGAAGACCTGTCCAAAGTCATGCTGAGATGCAAAAATTTGGCTAAAACACTTGGGCCGCATCAAATTATCATCACAGTTGATGAGGCTTTGTTTTACAAGTTGAGGGAGCTGAAGTGGGCAAATGCAGGCTATATGAATCATCTTATTGTGAGATTCAGAGGCTATATACTCCGTTTGACGCATGGGGGAAAGCCAATGTATCAACCGTGTGTCACATAATTGTACATAATTATTTTGTATATATTATGCTTGTATCTGCGCTCTTCCCTAGCACTAAAAAGAACCTGAATGATCATGTCTCCGGTTTTGCTCTGTAACATTGTCTGTCTCTCGAACATGTTATGTCCTGTTGCCTTAAGGTTTTGTATATAAGGGAGTGTGTTCCTTAATAAACAACTCAGTTGATTGCATCCTGCCTTTGAGTTCACAACCCTCTCTCCGCCAGTCACATTGGTGACCCCGGAAGTCGACTCGCTCCCACCGCCTTCCACCCCCACCCCCTCGCCCCTTCATCATTGGTACTATGGCGGACTCTACGGCAGTTGGTGCTGCGGCCGCTCCATTCAAACTTTCATCGTTTGCCAGCGGAGAGGCGTTTGCTTGGTTTCAGCGTGTGGAAGTCCAGTTTCGTATCAGGGGCGTGACTCGTTCAACCACCAAAGCGGATTGTGTTCTCGCGGCGATACCCGAGGACACCTTCCCAGAAATATCCGACTGGCTTTGTGAACAAGGAGACACCCCAATAGCGTATGACGCCCTCAAAACATACCTTCTGCAGCAATACTCGCCGTCACCAGCCGCCCGTATAGCAAAGCTTTTTCAGCTCTCAAAACAACCGTTGGGGGACCAAAGGGCTTCGCTTGCCCTCAGGGAAATGACCAGTATCGCTCGCCTTCAACCTGTCGCAGACGGCTCTCCTCGTGAGGTGAACCTACTTCGTGCCCTTTGGATACACCGTTTACCCGAACCTGTACGCGCTGCCATACCCGATGTCGATAGTTTACCCATAAAGGACTTGATGACCAAAGCCGACGCCCTTATGGAGAGCCACTTCAAGACCTCCATCAACGCCTCCACCCCTGACGAAGAGGATGCCTATTCCACGTCAACCGAAGCTGACATGAATGCCGAAGGACATACACACTTACCCCGTGTCGTGCCGAAGCAGCGACAAAGCCGCCCACCACCCACCAATCGCTCGCGCCTCAACGAACGACTTCTACAGCCACTTACTACCTCCAATCCGCGCAGTTTTGCTACTACCACTTCAGATTCGGGGCAACCGCGAAGAAATGGGCCAAGGATTGTTAGTGGCCAAAAAACGTGTAAGTAGGCCATCGCTTGTGGCGGTGGCCTCCCGTGTTTCTAATCTTTTCTTTTTACAGGATGCAGGAACGGGCGTGCGATTTTTGGTAGACACAGGTGCTTGTCGTTCTCTTTTGCCAAGGAAACTCTTCAAGGCACGAAGTAGTCTGTCTACATCTGCCGACGTCCGCATGGTAGCTGCCAACGGATCTGCGATACCCACCTACGGTTACGAGAACCTCACATTATCCTTCGGAAACGGAAAATTCCATTGGAAGTTTCTCGTTGCTGACGTCACAATGCCAATCCTCGGTGCGGATTTCCTCTCTCATTTCCACCTTCTGGTCGATGTCGCCCACCGACGATTGGTCAACGCAGACTCGTACTTGTCGACACCTCTTCAACCCGCCCCCTCTAACCTCGCTCTCCACAACAGCACACCCACGGATGCCTACGCCCACCTCCTCACGTCGTACCCGGAAGTTTTCCGTCCAGAACTTCGCCAAACGCCCACGGTTCCTGCCAAGCACGGTATTTATCACCATATCAAGACGACGGGACCCCCAGTCTTCGCAAAATTCAGACATCTGGCACCGGAATGATTGGCAGCTGCCAAACAGACGTTCGCCGAAATAGAGGAAATGGGCCTTTACCAAAAGGCCTCAAGCCCATGGTCGTCACCCTTACACATCGTTCTGAAGAAAGACGACTCCCTCCGTCCATGCGTGGATTACAGGCGCCTGAACATGCAAACAGAACCGGATCACTACCCCCTCCCAAACATTGCCCACATGACCTCCTACCTGCACAAAGCGAAGGTTTTCTCTACGCTCGACCTCCTGAAGGGGTATTATCAGGTGCCTATGAACCCAGAAGACATCCCCAAGACTGCCATCACCACTCCGTTTGGTACATACACCTTCAATTACTCCTGTTTTTGCCTTCGTAATGCTGGGGCAACGTTTCAACGTCTCATGGATGGCATCTTAGGGGGCCTCCCTTTCTGTGTATGTTATGTGGACGACATACTTGTGTTCTCCTCCTCAAAAGAGGAACACCTGCGTCATCTGCGCATCGTGCTCGACTGCCTGCAACAAAACGGCCTTGTAGTCTGGTACGATAAGTGTACCTTTGGCGCCAACGAAGTGTCGTTCTTAGGGCACCCTATCACTCCTGAAGGAGTCCATCCCCTCCCTGAGAAGGTAGCAGCCGTTCAGAACTTCCCCGCGCCCTCGACCGTCAAAGCTCTGCAGGAATTCTTGGGCATGATCAACTATTATCACCGTTTTCTGCCAGCCATTGCCGCCACTCTTGCTCTCCTCTACGCCTCCCTCAAGGGCAAGCCAAAGGACCTGAAGTGGGGTCCCCTTCAAGAAGCAGCCTTCTGCAATGCAAAGAGGGCCCTATCAACTGCTGCGGCTCTCACTTTTCCTATCCCACACGCCCCTCTCCTTCTCTCCACCGATGCCAGCGACGTCGCTATTGGTGCAGTACTCGAGCAGGTGGTCAAAGGCTCGCCCCGCCCATTGGCCTTCTTCAGCAGAAAACTGTCCAAGGCAAAATCGGGTTATTCTACCTTCGATCGAGAATTGCTGGCGGTGCACTTGGCTGTCCGTCACTTTCGCCATTTCTTAGAAGGTCCGCCCTTCGTCATTCGCACAGACACATGCCTCTGATGCACGCCTTCACTCGACAGTCTGACGCCTGGTCCGCCCGTCAACGCCGACATCTCTCCGCCGTGGCTGAATACAATTGCACCCTTCAATACGTCCCTGGGAAAATGATTCCCGTTGCCGATGCCCAGTCAAGAAACACGTTGGCTGCCGTTCAACTGAGATTGGATTACAACGCCCTGGCTGAAGCCCAACGACAGGATCCAGAGTATCAAGCTTGTAGGACATCCTGCACGTCCCTCCGTTGGGAAGCCATTCCCCTCGAAGACTCCAACACCACCCTCCTCTCTGACGTCAGTACTGGTAGACCGCGACCTTGGATTCTTACTCCCATGCGACGGCAGGTGTTTGATTTCATTCACGGCCTTTCACATCCCTCGTGCCGTTCTAATGCACAGCTGCTGTAGGCAAAGTTCATTTGGCACGGCATTTCTAAGAATGCTACGGATTGGGTCTGCGCCTATACTTCTTGCCAAACTTCCAAAGTACATCGACACACGGATTCAGGAGTGGGCACCTTTCCTCAACCTCAGCGTCGTTTCGCACACATTCACGTCGACGTTGTAGGCCCCCTACCCACATCACAAGGACATCGTTACCTGTTTACCGTCATCGACCGCTCCACTCGTTGGCCTGAAGCCATTCCCATGGAAACTGCAACGTCCGCCTCATGTACATCTGCCTTACTCTCTAGATGGATTTTAAGATTCGGTATCCCTGAGCATATTACTTCTGACAGGGGAACCACTTTCACCTCTCAATTGTGGACGTCATTAGCGAATCTCCTGGGCATCACCCTACATCAGACAACGGCCTACAACCCCGCTGCCAATGGAATGGTTGAACGTTTTCATCGCACCCTTAAAGCAGGTTTGATGTCCCGCTGCAAGGATTGCAACTGGTTTACTCAGCTTCCCTGGGTCCTCCTGGGACTAAGGACCACTCCTGAAGACGCCCTCGACGTCTTGGAAGCTGAAATGGTGTATGGCGACCCGTTGGTCGTCCCTGCCGAATTTTTTCCTTCTACAACCTCCTCCGACAATCTCCAGCGCACACGTCACGTCGTGGGAAAATTTACTCCGTGCCGCCAGACTTACAAGCCCCCAGCGAAGCATCACATGCCAACGGACTTGGACTCTGCAACGCACGTCTTCCTGCGCAACAACACTAGCGAGCCACCACTAACGCCCCCTTACACGGGCCCTTTCCTTGTGATCCGACGCAGTCCGAAAGCATTCCTACTAAACATTCGGGGCAAAGAAGACTGGGTCTCCATTGATCGTCTAAAACCTGCTTATCTTTTGCCAGATGACCCGCCTACAGTTTGTCTCTCTAGATCAGGGTGCCCTATTTAACATGTACAGTATGTCATTTTCAGGGGGGGAGCCATGTACCAACCGTGTGTCACACAATTGTCCATAATTATTTTGTATATATTATTCTTGTATCTTTGCTCTCCCCTCGCACTAAAAAGAACCTGAATGATCATGTCTCCGGTTTTGCTTTGTAACATTGTCTGTCTCTCGAACATGTTATGTCCTGTTGCCTTGAGGTTTTGTATATAAAGGAGAGTGTTCCTTTATAAACAACTCAGTTGATTGCATCCTGCCTTATAGTTCATAACCCTCTCTCGGCCCGTCACACCAACCTACTTGACGATAAAAAAAAAAAATGCTGAACTATCTATGAAAGAAAAGACCTACAACGAAGGCGTCAGAGCCCACAAAATCATTCACTCTGCAATCCATGTGGAGAATGCTTTTACCTCATCTGCTTATTTTCCTGGAGGACAGCAATTATGATATGAAGAAACAATTGGATAAAAAAAAAAAAAAAAAAAAAAAAACACCACCGCAGAAGGTCTTGTAACACATCTTTTCACCTAAGAGTTTGAAGCTGTCACAGAAGCCTACACTGCAGCCAATGACAACCCAAACTTTCAATTTAGGGAGGCTGCATGCAGAAGGTTCATATTTTTCTGTTGATTACTTGTGTGCATAGGGATGGGATCTGGGAACTGCACTTTTGTGTATTCCAGCGTATGTTGCCTTACTTCATGTGGAGCAATCTTACCAACTATGCTCACTGGAAAACCATCTACCTGAACGAGATGCACCAACTACCATAAAATGTAAAGGAGTTTAAGGCTGAGAATTTCGTGGTAAGACGCTCTTTATATTTCTTCAACCAAGTGGACCCAGATTAAAGTCAGGAGTACCTAGGTTGTATTGGGAAAAGGAATGGAGGCATCATAGATTCACAAAAACATCATCAACTCTCAGAAGGAAGAATCTATCTTTCAATCTAGGAACTGAACTCGCCCATGATACCAAAGAGGCCTTTGGTCTGGGTAAATGTGATGACTATGTCCACAATGAAACTACAAAAGGTAGAATGAATGGAGATTCAAAAGATGAAGATTCTATCATCAAAGTCTTGAGAGGATTTAATATATTTCCAGAGAACCTGCCCAACATACAGCAAGAAATTGCAAATAAAAAATTTAGCAACCAAGTTAATCAAAGAAGACCTATTGAAAGCTCTGCAGAAAGTACAAGATCATCTGGATGCATTTGTCAAAGTGAGGCTAATACCGTCGGACGAATAAGAGTCCCTTCCATGGATGCAATAAAACAGAACAGGTATTTGACTTTTTCTTCCATGTATGAAGTCCAACAATCCTAGGCTAAAAGTGGAAAGGCAAAACCAGTCAAGGCAGATAGAAACATCCTTCAGCCCTTCATCCCTCCATATGACGTAGGAGGCCAAGTCAACTTCAACAACATTATGAAGCAAAAACTCTGTTGTACCTCTATCCTTGACACAAGTTGATGGCTGGCTTCGTACATGTTCAAAGGCAATACTTTTTAATATCTTTACCACTTACATTCCTTGTCCTAATCACCTTGAACCCAGTGACCTAGAGAATAATCCAATGCTGATCATTGATGGTCAAGCTCTAGTCATTTAATAGGAAAACAACAAGCAGCACAGACCTTTGGGAATCTTGCAGAGGCATTTGTTGAAAGCATTCTTCAAAATGGTGAACAGTTCCATAGAAGTTATGTACTGTTTAAGCGTTACGATAGGCACTCAAAGGGGGAAAACTGAAACGGCGTGGGAGAGGCTCAGTGGCACTTAGTAAATATGTAACAAGCAGAGATTTGCCATCTCCTTAAAAATGGGATAACTTCATTGCCCATGATGAAAAAAAGATAAATCATGCATACTTTATCTCTCAACAGCTGATCCTGAGAGTACACAAAAATAAAGTCATAAGAACCAGGCACAAGGATCGTTCTTCCATGCATCAAAAGCAGAACAAACACCATTGATGTCTCTACTAGCGACATAGATGTTTTGATACTATTAATTGCATATTTTCACACAATGCCATGCATAAAAATCTGGATGAGAGCTGGAACTGCAAAGAAAGGAAAATATATCCCAATCCATACAATAGTGGAAAAACTACAAATGTAGGAGGAGGGCCTCAAGCGGCTTTTGAGTTTCCATGCTCTGTTAGGGAGTGACTCCACCTCATACATCGCAGGACATCCTAAGTAGATATGCTTGGATGTGTGTATAGAGATTGATAACCTACTATAGGGTCTTGATGAGGGTCCTGAACTTATTGATCTTACTGTCCAAGATGCAGAAGTATTTTTTTGCAAAATGTATGGTACAATGAATGTTGACAGCATTAATGGTGTTCGTCTGCGCATGTTTAGTAAAGGGATGAAAATAGAGAGCCTACTATCAACTATAAATGCTCTCTATTTTCATATCCAGTGTTCCCAGTTCCAGGCTCTGATTTGGCGACATGTCCACTTTCAGCACCCAGTTCTGGCTTCGCTTGAAGGTATAGGATGGAAGATGGAGGAAAATGTTCATGTTTCCAAGCTAATGACACTGCCTCCTTTTCCAAAGACATGGGAGTAGCAATCTCCTCATCTTGCACCACTGGATGCGGCGGCAAGCCTAACCTTTGCCCTCCATCTTGCAAATGCAGAACCAATAGTGAAACCTGTATGAATAACTAACTTTTTTTTTTAGGCACTATGCACCACTCGTTGAAACTGAAAACAAACGTTGAAACTGAAAACAAACGAAGACATTAACTTTGTGCCATTTTTTTACATCAATTTAATTATCATTGCCAGTTTCTAATTTGTACCCAAAATTGATAATGTATGAAGATTTTTTAAATAATTATCATGGTAAAATATGGATTCTAGGAAATAACAAAAATGTATTTAAAAAAAATTTTCTCCTTTATAAGTTAGTTAAAAGCTTAATCGTAGCGATTTCTAGTATTGGAGATTAATATGCACATAATGATAAGCATCCTATGATTATGACTAGACAGATACTCTTACAGCTAGGTAACCTTCAGAAATGGATTCAGAAAATAGAAAAACACATAGGAACAAAAGGAAAAATGGTTTCCCTCAAAAATTCCTACCATGTCATTATCTAAGGGCCGTTTTCAATTTTAGGTCCTGACTATTACTAATCGTTTCGTTACTGTTCAATAATGTTTAATCTTCCAGATATTCTCAACAATCTATTACCAAATTAGACATAGCATTAACGGGACCGTGTCTCTCTCATCCTAGCCTGATAAAAATAACTAAAAAGTTGAAAGAAACTATGGATAGTTAACTTTCACATAAAGTCATTCCAAAGGTCTTTATGAAGCGATTTCCATTGATAAGGATTAGACAGAAATATCAATTTATAGATAATTCCACTTTAATGTGAAATTTTCATTTAAAAGCCTGACTTCTTGACAATATTTTCTCTTAATCAGGATACGTTCAATGCTTTTTGACATGGTATTACAAAAATAGTGATGCTTTTTTGTAAAAATTCAATATGGTTGTTATTTATCTTTAACTACCAAAAGAATTACTTTTAAAGTATTGCAAAGTGGAAGAACAACTATTCTAAATGATGCAAGAAATTATACCAGTATATATA
>NC_090735.1:31330617-31340617 GCF_036898095.1 Palaemon carinicauda | reverse complement strand
TCGTTGATCAGTGAGAGAAAATCAGAGGTAGCTGGCCAGTTATTAGAGTTCAACAGACCTCTACTTCCCAAATACCTTAAAGCACTAGCACAAGATGAGGATGATAACTGCACAGCATACTTGACACGCTGCCTGTGCTGTCCATTAATAGATAAATGAAGTTCATTAATTTTTTAAGCCAGTCCATATTCTGTATTAGATTTTGACAACATTTCACGTATACTTGTGTCATTAATTAAATCACTGCCTACATAAAAACCTGAATCAATGAAGTTATTTCTGACTAATTTGATCAAGTGGGGAACGTCGGCAAAAACATATATCTCCCTGTCAGCACATGGGTTCTTGAATGAAATCCTATTGACAAGAGGATCAATGCCAAATTCTTTCCACATGCTAAGATTGGCTGATCCCATGTCAGAAACAATGGCAACAATGGGATAACCAACAGCCTCAACATACATTATGATTTGTAATAGTAACGAATTGAGATTTGTCTCATCAAAGTTAAAATAAATTGGTTGTTTCCACTTCCCTACAAGACCTTGTAGCATAAAAACCAAGACACTGTTGTGCGGCTTATACAATACATCCATACCCTTATCATAGCACCATTCATTACTAATACACATTTCATCCAAACTTAATACCGCTATTTTTCATTTACTGTAAAAGTTTCAGCTTTAGCACGTAATAATGTCAAAACACTTGTCAAAATCACAGGCTCGCACAAGAATCTACTCGCTCTTTCTTTTAATGTAGTTTCACAAGGCAATGGAAACCCCTTCTTAAGTCTCAGATACTTGTAACATTTGGATCTTATGCTTCTTAGAGTTGAAGCAGATGCAATGTCTTCACTGCACCATTTGCTTACCCTTTTCTTTGTTATAATTGCTTTTATATGAGTTTTACTAAATAATGGCTCTAGAATATTTTCTGTTCTTTTAATCACTACGTTTCTAATAATTTGCATAAAATTTTCATTTAAAACACTTATGTAATCCTTTAATCTTGCCTTTCTTCCTTAACCTGTTTCAACTGTTCCCTTAATTGTTGTACTTCATTTTTTTGCTCTTCCTTATTATCATTTTCTATCACACATGGTTCATCTAAGTTTCCATTTTCTCCTATAGTGATTTCATTGTCACCATCTTGCTCTGCATTACACATTTCCTCCTCTTTACTGAATACCTCTTGCAATGTTTGTCTCTGAATACGTTTCTTTGACCTCTTTTCTCTAGCTATTGATGATTCCATCTGTGTTCTCTCTGGAACAAAATCAAATAAAGAGAGGATAAGATTTACCTTTAGACGAAATATATAACAAGGCAGAACACACAAACCCACATGCATGTATGATGTAATTCGTTCTCAAATTTTCAATTATATCGCCAAGGTAATCTGGGAGAATAGGCTAATTTGTCTTGAAAAATAACTGAAATCTCGAATAGAGTGAACTCTTTCAATAAGAGAAAATAACATAAATTTCGGAGGCAATGCAATTTTTTAGGTGGGATTTCAGTTACCTTCATTACATGAAATTAACTCACCTTTTGGTATATGTACAGATGGGACAGCGGTTTTCTTCAATAACCTCATATTTTTAGGGCTCCAATATTCAGCAACCTTGATTTCATATCATCAATGTAGTCCTCTGGTGTGAAATGAGCTGAACACACCACTGCATGTTTTGGATTGATTTCATCAGACCGGCAACACACGTGTATCCACTTATCACAGAAAATTTTGTCTCTAGGAAACGTAAAATACTCAATACCATTGCCTTTTGTTTTTCTCTTGGTATTCAGACATCCATAAACAGAACAGTTATTTGGCATTGTCGGTTAAGTGACTGCTTCCGTTGTAAATAGAGACAATATAGCTTTGGTTGTAACAAGGTAACTGACCGCTACGAAAGGTTTTGTATGACTGGGCAGGGTCAATTGTGGCGAAGGCCTTGATTGTGGCGAGCTTGACGAGTCCTGAAGGGTGAGTCATGGATAATCCCTTGTCCGACCGACCTCTATATATTGGCCTTGGATATAACAACGTAAATGAAAGGATCAGCATAGAATAAGCAAAAATATTTAAGATATCTTTTTCCTATACATGATTTAAACAAATATAAACTTTGTAGGATATAAATTTAGATTTAAAATTCCCTAGAATCTAGTAATTATTTTATCATTTTAATGGAATACAGATTTAACTAAATTAAATCTATCTAAAGATGTGAAGCAGCTAATATCTATTTAAATTTACATTTATAAGTACGAAATAAGATTCTCTAAACACCTATTACCAGATCCATATTGTGTGGTATAAGAGGTTCATTCATTAAAAGAATATCTATAAAATCATTCATGTTCATATGATTGAATAATTATACAGTTTCTTTGTAAATAATTCGTCAGAAAAAAAAAACTAGTGAATTCTAGGACACTTAATTTTGAAAATATAATTCATATGAATTACCTTATAGAGATTCAGCTTATCGTGGTGATATATCGGTGCTACTATAGCGTGAGGTCTACCGCCATATGTCGCCTACCCAGGCGGAGGGTGAGGTCTACCACGCGACAAGCTTGGACCTTCCGCAACCTAAATGCCATGGGGTACCAGCATTCTACACTGAACCACCAGCAATATTATGTGGATCCAGCGACAGGAGCACACACACAGGCAATTGAGCGATCGTAGTTTGAACGCTAAAACGATGATTCTGAAGAGATTAATGCGAGGTGTTGGTCGTCAGCTGTTCCAGTCTCATCTTGATTATTTTTGCTGGAAGGTGATGAGAAAAAATTCCAATGATCTATTTGTGTCTTTCTTAGAAGATGTACGAAGTATGTACCGCTAGGATAAATGTATGGAAATATATGATAACATGTTTATTTTTACCTGTATTCCTTTTTTTAATGTAATTAGAAATCCAATTATCTATTTAAGTCATTTCTAAGATATGTTTAAATGAAGTGTTTATTGTTTTGTATCGCTAGAATAAATATGGAAATATATGATAACATGTTTATTTTTACCTTTATTAATTTTTTTCAATGTAATTAAAATTCCAATTATCATTTTAAGACATTTCTAAAATATGTTTAAATTGAGTGTTTATTGCTTGAACAAATGTATGAAATGTGTTTATCTATGAGGGACGAATAATTCAGCGGTAGACCTCACGCTATAGTGCTAACGGGAGGTAGACCTCACGCTATAGTGTGGTAGACCTCACGCTATAGTAGCACCGATATATCTAACAGTGAAACAGACTTCACCATGAATCTTCAATCATGGTCTTGACTATTAAATTAGGACAACGTATTTGCATATGCAGCGTAGCTTTCCTCGCCAATATCTCAAACAGCCAGCGCAATATTGTTTAAAAAAAGGGGGGAAATATATATATAAAAAACCGAATTTTACACTTGCACGGACGTTCCTTCATGCAATAAAGTTTTTCAAATTCTTGAATATCACTCAAGTCAGGTTCATTGTAATGGGAAAAATACAGGGTCTCTCTATCAAATATCAGACCAAGGGGAGGAAATGAATGTCGTCATTGGAATGGAATTTATTGGTAATATTCTCCCCCTCTGTTATTTATTGCATAAGTTTTAAAACAGATATTAGAGTTTTTACTTTTGCGTTTGGATGAGAAAAAGTTAAATTCTTATGGCCATCTGTTAATATTGTTTAGAGGGGGAGATGAAATCAATTGAAGGGCGAACATGGACACAGACACACACAAAAAACATAATCACAAATATTCAAACCCGTATATGTTTACATATAAATTCACATATGTTAAGAGTTATTATTCAGTATTCTTTAAAAAAACTTTGTTTTAGTATAGTATGATTTAGTATAACTAACACATTATGTTTCAAATGAATTCGACCGTCATTTATGTGGAGAATGGGCAGTTTTATGATACAGGAACAAATTGAAGAAACAATGGTAATTGTGGAAAACATTAAGCAAACGGATATATCTTTTTAGAAAAGTAAAGAACGAGTAAAATAAAGGAATGCTGTCTAACCTAACCACACGTACCTAGCCTTACTTAATCACTACGATCCTACTACCAATCTCTTCCATTCCCTAACCTCTACCCTTGACGTGACAAAACTCCAAAAACGATAAACAAATAAAATATTTTGATGTCACCTGACACTTACCTTAAATAGAATCAGAAGTTGCAGAAGCGGAAGGTTTGAGATCAATCACCAATGACTGGTCTGCGTGGTCACTAAGAGCACATTTTAAGCAAGATGGTGGAGGGCGATTATTTTTCTTTTCCAAATTTCTTTTGCTTCTCACAAAAGTACGGTGATCATGCATAAGAGACTTGGTGTAGTTGTAAGTAGACTTCTTATTAATATTTTAAACACTGATACTGTAATGTATTTTCGAATTAATCATAATTATTTTGAAGTGTCATGAGCCCATGGCTCGATAATATATAAAAGGAAATGGTTTACTCAACCATTTCAATACCCATGAACACCCGTATATATGTCACTAAGATGCCTTCAGTTGTGGTGCTTTCACCATTCAGCACAATCAACGGGTTCTTGGCTGTCGAAAACAGTCTTTACTTCCAAACAAAAGATCTTCCAGCCAAGGTTAATGGAAGGTGATATTCCGAGCCTCTCTATAACAAACAAATGATCTCAACACTTATATAACAAAGAGGGTGACTGGAAGGCACGAAGGAAAGCTTCTTCATAGTCACCAACTACTTAACTACACCTCCGTCGTATTATAGTTTTAAGGACTGGTTACAATGCTACTGATGTCTGTCACTCTCAAGACACTGAACGCTTTAAGCAGAAACCCTTAACTGGGTTTGACTTTATGGAAGTACTAAACGCTCACGTAGAAAAACTAATTGCATTCTCTGAAGTTATGTAGCAGTCTCCGTTAAATTGTCCAATACACTCGAAATAACCAAATCTGCAATTAAATACTGCAAAAGCCCTGGAAGTCAATCAAGCCAGTTTTTTTTTCCTAATACGACCGAATTCCATCATTGCAGTTATCAAACAAAAGAACTAATCATCTTTTAACCAAAATTTAGTACAAAAAGAAACAAAAAATACGATCGGGCTTTTATACCCAAGGTCTATAGACCGTATTTATAACCACAGTGCATTGCAGAAAATGAATTCTTAACGAGAACAACTTTTGTGGCATCGTTTAGATGTAATTTGCAAAGGTAAAGATACGCTTTAGGAAAATATCTCTTTGATACTTAATTTCCAATAGATTCGTGTATGGTTTTATTATCATTTATATAAAAAAATATATATTTACGAGTTATAAGAAATATCCATCATTGGTTGAAACTAATTTTACCGGATATATATATATATATATATATATATATATATATATATGTAAATATATATATATATATATATATATATATATATATATATATGTAAATATATATATATATATATATATATATATATATATATATATATATATATATATATATATATATATATATATACATACATATGTAAATATATATATATATATATATATATATATATATATATATATATATATATATATATATATATATATATATATATATATACACATATGTATATATATATATATATATATATATATATATATATATATATATATACATATATATATATATATATATATATATATATATATATATATGCATATATATGTATATATGTACATATATATATATATATATATATATATATATATATATATATATATATATATATATATACTGTATATACATACATAAAGTATATCAGGTGGAATTAATTTCAACCAATGACGGATATTTCATATAATTTGTAAATATATATTTTTTTATATAGACAAGATAACCTGACTCGAATATATCGGAAATTAATTACCAAAGATATTTTCCAGCAATTTAATAAAAAATGACGATAAAATAAATAGAAATAGTTCATTTTCCTCTTGTTATTTCGCCTTCGTCTATATATACTTTGATTGGCATAATGGACTTTATTCAATTACTCATTTCGCACAGAAAGCAGACATGTGTGGATGGTTGCTATTATTAGTATCCTGAGATATTGATAATTCCTTTTAAAGGCTGCTTATGAATGGCAGAGGAGAGGAACAGTGACATTGCCCTAACAAGCAGGACAGGAAAATGTCCTGGAGACTGACCATATATTATATGATCAGCGCCCAAGCCACCTCTCCACCCAAGCTAGGACCATGGAGGGCCAGGCAATGGCCGCTAATGACTCAGTTGATAGACCTATAGGCCCCCCCAAACTCACCAACCTTAGCTCACAAAGATGGTAAGGTTGCAGACACTAAAGGTACCAACGAGTCTGAGCGTGACTCAAACACCCGTCTGGCAAACACAAAACAGAGACGTTACCAATCAGGCCACAACAACCCCCTTTTAATAATGAATTAGGAGAAAACTGTGACTTGGTTAGATTCTCATGCTTGAGGGCACACTTGGTGACACTGTTCTATCTTATTCCTCTTCCTCTTGTTTTTTTATGTAGTTTACATATGAAAAATTTATTCTAATGTTGATGTTGTTCTTAAAATATTTTATTTTGATTATTCATTACTTTTCTTATAGTTTATTTATTTTCTTGTTTACCATGTTATCTTCCCTGTTGGAGCCCTTGGGCATATAGCATCTTGCTTTTCTAACTAGGTGTTTAGCTTAGCTTATAATAATAATAATAATAATTAATAATAATAATAATAATAATAATAATAATAATATAATAATAATAATAATAATAATAATAGTTAGTTCAGCGACCAGTTTAATCAATGAGATTTCCTTTTCTTCCTCTATGCAGAATAATATCCATGGGCTATTTCCCATAAATCATAGTCCGATAAGGAGAATCATTATTTGAACCGTATCTTTGTGAATAAATGATGAAAATATAACTAAATAACTACAATGACTATCTTATTAGTTCTCGAAATTTATAATTTTTCCATGCTTTTTTCTTTTCATGATGGAATAGTAATAAAAACGAAAATATACGAAATGGGTGTCTTTGTGAAGTGATGAGCGTAAAGCATGTTCATATAATACATTTAAAAAAGGCATTATCAATGTGCACTCTTAATATTGTATGTTATTTCATATTTTTTTCCACCAATCTAATATATATATATATATATATATATATATATATATATATATATATATTATATATATATATATATATATATATATATATATATATATATATAAACAAACGAGGAGAGAGAGAGAGAGAGGAGAGAGAGAGAGAGAGAGAGAGAGAGAGAGAGAGATTTCTCTTATCTCTGAGTACAGGACCTGAAATTTAGTATTTGTTCAAAACAACTGGGAATTCTGAGCTTTGCTCCCAGTTCCGGTGTCGGCCAATCAAATGTAAATTGAGGGAGATCGTTTCCAATTCCACAGGTTTAGATGTATTGATCTTCAGTTTCCTTTTCTATTTAGAATTACTTATTTTTTCGTTAGTGAGGGATATATCTAAAGATCTGTTTTTATGAATTGCATGGTGAGAAAAGCTATAAGATAGAGAATGATATAAATTATGTTTTTATTTTGGTAGAAATATTGAAGTTATATCAATTCATTTCACATATAATGGGGAATTTTGATGGTTACAGCCCTTTATTCTCTATCATTTTATTCTCTAACACTAACTGTCTAAGATGAATGAAGAAATGTTATGTATAGTACTAAAGCCGCCTAGATTTAAAAACATTGACAAGTGTCCTTTTGAATAGCATGGTGAGGAGAAAAGCTATAAGATAGAGAACGCTATTAGTTATGTTTTTATTTTTGATAGCAAAATTGAAGTTATATTAACTGCATTTCATATATAATGAAGAATTTCATTGGTTGCACCTTTATTCTTTAACGATGTCTAAGATAAATAAAATGATGTTTAAATGAATAGCTAAGGCCATTTAGTTTTCATTCCAATAAAGACTAAAAAAAATGTTGATTTAATTATATAACATAACAACTTGAATAAATCTCCTTCAACGAATATTCATAAATATTTCTCTTCCTTGTAACATTCCTGGTAGTTGATTCCAATTTTTTTTTTTTTTTTTTTTTTGCAGGAATAACATATCATAAAAAATGAACAAAGTTTAATAAGTTATTAAATCTTAGATAACAGATAACACGTTATTTGAAATTTCACGAGAAAAAAATACTTCACAAAATTCGGCAAGTGTTAATAATCTTGAAACTTCACGACACCACCGAGTAATTAATCAGTTAGCGTAAAACCTATAGTGCGCTGGGTAAATATTTTCAGTGAAATTGATTGATTGATCTTAAATCTTATAATATTTCTTACTGTATTAAAACAATTTCATAAAATTGATATCACCCACAAAAAGGTGAGGGAGATGTGCATGATGTTGTAATTCAAGGGGTATTAATTTGTTGAGTGTAGTTGGAAAAGTGCAGTGTAGAGTGCTAATTGATATGATTAAGGATAAAACAGAGGTACAGTCTTAGAAGAACAGGGTGGTTTTAAAGGAGTAGGGGATGTGTGGATCAGATTTTAGAGTAAGGCAGATATGGCAAGATATATTTAGCAAAAGGCGAGGAGGTCGATACTGCGTTTTAGGATCTGGAGAAAGCTTATGATAGAATTGATAGGGAGGCGATTTGGAATGCGATGAGGTTATATTGAATTGGTGGACGGTTGTTGCAAGCAGTGAAGAGTTTACATAGGAAGTAAAGATTGTGTTAGGATAGGAAATGAAGTATGTGGTTTCCAGGGAGAGTTGAACTGAGACAGGGATGTATGATGTTCACTTTTGTAAATGAGGTAAATACTCGAGTGATTGGTCGAGGATTGAAACTGATAGACGAGAGTGATTATGAATGAGAGGTGAATCAGCTGTTGTTTGTGATGATACTGTATTGGTTGCAGGACTCGGAGGAGTTTGGAAGGGTGTGTGAGAGCAGGACGCTGAGAGTTACTGTGGGTAAGTGTAAGGTTTATGAGATTCACGAGCAGGTAGGGTGGTGCAAGGTTGAATATCATGTTGAATGGAGAGTTCCTTGAGGAAGTAGATCAGTTTAAGTACTTGGGGTTTGTTGTTGCATCAAATGGTAGAGTGGAAGCAGATGTACGTCAGTGTGAATGAAGGATGTAAAGTGTTGTTGGGCAGTAAATGGAGTGGTAAAGAAACGAGGGTTAGGAATGAATGTAAAGAGAGTTGTGTATGAGAAAGTGATTGTATAAACTGTGATGTATGGATCGGAGTTGTGAGGATTGAAAGTGATGGATAGACAGAAAATGAATGGGTTCGAGATGAAGTGTCTGAGAAGTATGGCTGGTGTATCTCAATTAAATAGGGCTAGGAAAGAAGTAGCGAAGGTGAGAACGGGTATAAGAAATGATTAGCAGCTGGAGTGGATATGGATGTGTTGAGGATTTCTGGCCACATAGAGAGAATAGAAAAGGGTCGTCTGCTGAAGAAGGGGATGCTTACAAGAGTTGATGGGATTACTAGAAGAGGGAGACTAAGGTTTGGGTGGATGGATTAGTGAAAAAGCTCTGGGTGATACGATGGTAGGTGTGAGAGAGGTGAAAGAGCGTGCTAGAAATAAAAATGAATGACAAATCGATTGTGAAGCAGATCCGCTAGGCCCCGCTGCTCCCTACAATTCGCCTTGGTGTCTGCTGAGGTAGCAGCATTAGGGGAGTCGGCATATGAATCTGCACTTGTGGTCAAAAACAGGGGATGGTGGCTGTGGCACCTAAGCAGTACCAACCAAACTCTGTTGAGTCTCTCGTCAGACTGGGAGGAGCAAAAAGAAGAAAAGTCCCTCTTTGTTCTCTTTTATGTTAGCTACGCCGCAAAATTGGGGAAAGTTCCTTGATATATCGATGAAATAGATAGACAAGTGCTAAGATGTTGTGCGACCATGGAAAATATAGGTTTAAAATTAGTATCA
>NC_090735.1:31308117-31318117 GCF_036898095.1 Palaemon carinicauda | reverse complement strand
GTGAAAATTTTGTGGTAAATTAATCAAATATATTTCTCGAATAAAAAAATCTTTTGATAGTACATAGCTCACTTTGATTCGAAAATGTTTACGAGACAATCATAATAAGAGTACTTTAAAGGTATTGCGTAATTCTTCACAGCGGTATAACATCCATATCTATTACTCACTATAAAAAGCTTATTTTTTCTGGGACATTACAAATTATTAGAATTCAAAAATGAATGTCAAAAACAATTACATTCTATTCATCTAACAACAAAATATTAGATCGTATCTTATTTTGCTTATTTGCAAGAGCAACATTTCTATCAATATTCAAGAACTTGTCACCATTGCATATCCAACGAATTCCAAAAATCCAAGCGTAGAAATGAATGCTACACTTGTTCAAAGACCCTTCAATACTCTGGTACCAGCGAAGGGAAGAAATCCCTTCTTCGCAAGAAAAAAAAATCGGACTTCACCTCAGTTATATTCGGTGGAAGCAATTTGAAGAAATTATATTATGTACACCTTCCCTACCACCTCCCTCTGACTACAACACCAACCCCCCCCCCTGTCATCTCTCATCCCCTGAAGGCGAAAAAAATTGAATCTCAGCGACGTTGTTATCCGATTGGCGAGGCCCTGAGGGGATACGCGGAATGGTTGGAAAACTCCTTATTGAAACTTTCCTTGAAGCACCAGTGAATAACTCGCATGAGAAGTGTTTGCAGGGATTATTGAGGTAACGCTCGTCGGCATACAAAATCTGCATCTTTTATCGCGTTTTGAAATCTCGTTACCAGCATAAAATTTCAGATCTTTTACCAAAGTACAGTTGGACACAGGAATTCCTGGCACACCTTGCTCCGACTGAGTGCACTTTGTCACACCCTTACAAGCAACCAAACAGCTAAGAGAGAGAGAGAGAGAGAGAGAGGGGGGGGGGGGGGGCATCACTGGTGGGCGTGGCTAAAAACAGAAACTCTCCGCTCAGTAAGGATGTGAGAGTGTGCACTTCTTCAGAGAGTGGTGTAACAGGAATTCCTGTGTCCAACTGTACTTCTCAATTGCTGGTCCAAATGAAACCAAGTATTGGAAGGAAGAGAAAAATAACTAATTGTTATCCGGAAAGAATTGACAAATTAGTTGCTTATAAATAGAATTTTGAAGGTCTGTTGATGAAATCTTATGCCTTGTCAATATATTCTAATTTTTTCAACTTTTAATCCTAGGTTTTATACGGTCGGAAATAATGATTTTGTATATAATATACAGCCATACATTTCATTTTATTTCTCATTAAAAAGAGTAAAGGAGATTTCCATCGATTATCATTTATACATACATACATATACCGAGGCACTTCTCCCAATTTTGGGGGGTAGCCGACGTCAACAAATGAAACAAAACAAAAAGGGGACCTCTACTCTCTACGTTCCTCCCAGCCTGACAAGGGACTCAACCGAGTTCAGCTGGCACTGCTAGGGTGCCACACCCCACCCTCCCACATTATCCACCACAGATGAAGCTTCATAATGCTGAATCCCCTACTGCTGCTACCTCCGCGGTCATCTAAGGCACCGAAGGAAGCAGCAGGGCCTACCGGAACTGCGCCAAAATCGCTCGCCATTCATCCCTATTTCTAGCATGCTCTCTTGCCTCTCTCACATCTATCCTCCTATTACTCAGAGCTTTCTTCACTCCATCCATCCACACAAACCTTGCCCTTCCTCTTGTACTTCTCCCATCAACTCTTGCATTCATCACCATCTTTAGCAGACAGCCATTTTCCATTCTCTCAACATGGCCAAACCACCTCAACACATTCCTATCCACTCTAGCTGCTAACTCATTTCTTACACCCGTTCTCACCCTCACCATTTCGTTCCTAACCCTATCTACTCGAGATACACCAGCCATACTCCTTAGACACTTCATTTCAAACACATTCAATTTCTGTCTTTCCATCACATTCATTCCCCACAACTCCGATCCATACATCACAGTTGGTACAATCACTTTCTCATATAGAACTCTCTTTACATTTATGCCCAACCCTCTATTTTTTACTACTCCCTTAACTACCCCCAAAACTTTGCAGCCTTCATTCACTCTCTGACATACATCTGCTTCCACTCTACCATTTGCTGCAACAACAGACCTCAAGTACTTAAACTGATCCACCTCCTCAAGTAACTCTCCATTCAACATGACATTCAACCTTGCACCACCTTCCCTTCTTGTACATCTCATAACCTTACTCTTACCCACATTAACTCTCAACTTTCTTCTCTCACACACCCTTCCAAATCCTGTCACTAGTCGGCCAAGCTTCTTTTCTGTGTCTGCAACCAGTACAGTATCATCCGCACACTACAACTGATTTACCTCCCATTCATGGTCATTCTCGTCTACCAGTTTTAATCCTCGTCCAAGCACTCGAGCATTCACCTCTATCACCACTCCATCAACATACAAGTTAAACAACCACGGCGACATCACACATCCCTGTCTCTGCCCCACTCTCACCGGAAACCAATCATTCACTTTATTTTCCTATTCTAACACATGCTTTACTACCTTTGTAGAAAATTTTCACGGCTTGCAACAACCTTCCACCAACTCCATATAACATCATCACATTCCACATTGCTTCCCTATCAACTCTATCATACGCTTTCTCCAGATTCATAAACGCAACATACACCTCCTTACCTTTTGCTAAATATTTCTCGTATATCTGCCTAACTAAAAAATCTGATTCATACAACCCCTACCTCTTCTAAAACCACCCTATACTTCTAAGATTGCATTCTCTGTTTTATCCTTAATCCTACCAATCATTACTCTACCATACACTTCTCCAACCACACTCAACAAACTAATACCTCTTGAATTACAACACTCATGCACATCTCCCTTACCCTTATATAGTGGTACAATACATGCACAAATCCAACCTACTGGTACCATTGACAACACAAAACACATATTAAACAATCTCACCAACCATTCAAGTACAGTCACGTCCCTTCCTTCAACATCTCAGCCCTCACACCATCCATACCAGATGCTTTTCCTACTCTCGTTTCATCTAGTGCTCTCCTCACTTCCTCTATTGTAATCTCTCTCTCATTCTCATCTCCCATCACCGGCACCTCAACACCTGCAACAGCAATTATATCTGCCTCCCTATTATCCTCTACATTAAGTATACTATCAAAATATTCCGCCCACCTTTTCCTTGCCTCCTCTCCTTTTAACAACCTTCCATATCCATCCTTCACTGTCTCTTCAATTCTTGAGCCAGCCTTCCTTACTCTCTTCACTTCTTTCTAAAACTACTTCTTATTCTCTACATATGACTAACCCAATCCCTGACCCCACCTCAGGTCAGCTGCCCTCTTTGCCTCACGTACCTTGCGCTTTATTTCCACCTTTTTCTCTCCATAATTTCCATACTTCTCTATACTATTACTCAGCAACCATTCTTCAAAAGCTTTCTTTTTCTCTTCCACTTTTACCTTCACTCCTTCATTCCACCATTCACTGCCCTTCCTCATGCTGCCTCCAACAACCTTCTTGCGACACACATCACTTGCAATTCCAACAAAATTTTATTTTACTAATTTCCACTCCTCCTCTAAATTACCAGTTTCTCTTGCTCTCACTTCGTCATATGCCATTTTCAACCTTTCCTATTATTTACTTTTTACCCCAGGTTTTATTAGCTCTCCAACCCCCACTAGCTCCCTTTTACATCCACCTACTCTATTCCCCCACTCTTTTGCTACAACTAATTTTTCTTCCACCAAAAATTATCAGACATACCGTTAGCCATACCCCTAAACACGTGCATGTCTTTCAATCTTCCAAACATTCTTTTAGTTATCAACACATAATCCATTAATGCCCTTTCTACTACTCTTCCATTTGCCACTCTTACCCATGTGTACTTGTTTTTATCTTTCTTTTTGAAAAAGTTAGCACTTATTACCATCTCTTGTTCAACACATCTACCAGTCTCTCACCACTCTCATTTTCACTTGGTACGCCATACTTCCCAATGACACCTTCTACCTCTCCAGCGCCCACTCTAGCATTTAAGTCACCCATGACAACTACATAATTCCTTCTATATATAAATATATATATATATATATATATATATATATAAATATATATATATATATATATATATATATATATATATATATATATATATATATATATATATATATAAATAAATATATATATATATAAATATATATATATATATATATATATATATATATACATATATATACATATATATATACATATACATATACATATATATATACATATATATATATATATATATATATATATATATATATATATATATATATATATATATATATATATATATATATATATATATATATATATATATATATATATATATATATCTATATATATATAATGGATTTAGAGCGAAGCGAAAAATCTATTTTTGGGTGAGGTAGCCATGTCGTCCTGATGGAAGTCCGTATTAGGTAGCTTTCTAGGGTATATTTGACTACAGTGATATTCCCAGAGAATTTTACCTTAAGGTATCCAGAATGCTAACTCCTGGAGCGAATATCCCTGAATAATCTCACAGGGATATCGCATAATATCTGAGGACGTATTCTTGACACATCACATAGCTATCTTCGCCCCGAACAGTATTAACGCTTCGAGGGGGAATAGTGTCAAGAATCTGAAATGAGAATGAAAACAGAGCCGCTCATAAGGCATCTCTCCTATTCCGTTTCCAGTGTGTATCTGATGAAGGCGGCAGCGCCCTCTTTATTCCTTGTAGCGATATAGGAGGTGTTACAGATACTGTACTATAGGGAGGGGTCAACAGGCCCTTTTACAATAAAAGGAAGGGCGGGTCCATCAGAATGACATGGCTACCTCACCCAAAAATAGATTTTTCGTTTCGCTCAAAATCTGTTTTTTTTGGGCTCAGGCCATGTCGTCCTGATGGAAGTCTACCAGAGCATTACTGTATCTGTGGATTCTCAATCAGTGCCGTACTCTCAAGAAAGTATTTTCCTGGTCCGTCTACACCTAGAGACCTATGATGTTACCGTCATACATCATTATCATCTAAGCATGAACTATGTTAGTGCTTCCTGCCTCCTACAGGGAAGAATCGTACTAGACTCTGGAAAAAGTCTCGAGGAGTTCATAAAAATTTACGGATGACAAAATGACAAGCCTGTATAGTGGTCTCGCCCTATACAATATAAAGTAAAGTTTGTATAAGAGTCACCAATGTCAGAATGAATTTGTGACACCTTCCCCAATGCGACTACTCTTATAAACTATTGGATAATGGTTGTATCCACATAGAAACAAATTTTGCCTCTTTGCCACCAACCCGTTAGGGTACAATGTCAAACCTTCCAAGGAAGGGTTAGAGTGAGTGAAATTTAGCTGGAATCAGGGAACAGTCTCGAAAGACATACCATGATAAAAATATCCATATTTTAGTCTTAATGCTCAGTACATTTCTAATAAAATGAGTGTGGGCGAAAAAGAAGCAGTTTATTAAAATTTAATAAACGAACATATCAGATCACTTTTATAAAATTTATAAAATGTGGATGATATGCGTAAAAGCATAAAGAAAAACAGTCAACAGAAAATATTGTTTCATCTACTAGGAAACAGATTTGCCACTTCAATAGAATTATTAATAATAATGATATAGTCTGTATACTGTTTACATACACTAGCGTAAAAAACGCTTGGCACAATTGTCCGCATTATGCTATAGATTACCGACGTCAATGGAACAGCTCGTAAGGACACTTTTGTGGCCTATCGCTCAGCGTGTAGTAACATACAGTGACTACACGTGCACCCTCTTAATTAATCGTCCCAAATTAATTACACTGTTCCTCGCAGACTTGAAAAAGAAGGTTAAAGAATTCTACCTGCTGTTACTGCAAGATCTCATAAGTGGCTCCACTCACTTCGCATAGTGCATAAAGAATACCTTGGATGACTACCAGCCGGTGTGCAAACAGGGATGTTCAAAGTCCATATAATTAAAGAAATTTTATGGAATAGGCAACTTTCCTCGGATCATGACTAACGGGTGTACTGTCTGGATCCGTTCTGCGAATAACACGGGTGAATTTCACCCTTAGTTATAGATAACTTTGAACCCAGGGTTTCTCTTCTGAACAGCTGTCCTCCCATAAAGTCTGAAGTTCTATGAAGATAGACCTTTAGGCACTCCATTGGACATAGAGATGCATCTTCCTCCAGAGGGCAGATTCTCTAGGTACCCCACCTGTTGGTGGGTAGCTTGTTCCTGGTAAGAAACGTTGGGTCTGGAAATAGATTCAGTTCTCCCTCCAAGAACTGGACGTGGCCTTTCTCTCTAGAGAGAGCCACTATTCACTAGCTCTGGCCCCCAAGGCGAGTACAAACAGAAATATGACTTAAATTCAAAACCTTCTAAGCACATTCCTCATTGTTCATTATTTATACACAATGAGGAATCATATCTAATTACCAAGCAAATGGTCTTTGGAAGCGCTGAAGGGCTAGTTAATTAAGAACGACGTTAGAAAGGTCGACCTGTAAGGCATATGGTATCTGACTTGCCAAGGCAGGCTTGAACAATAGAATTGTGTAGGCTGCTAAACCTTGCTCATGAAGGTGAATGAAGAATGATAAATAGGAATCTGTCGGGATTTCTTTCGGTTTCTTCGCCTTGACAAATGATAGCTATTTCTTCCCTGAAGCCTCATAATGTCTTCTGGTTTCCTCCAAAAGTCTAAACAGACTTTTAAGCACCAAATCTTTTTCTCATTGTTAAGGAGAGAAAATCATAAGATGTAGGTTCTGTGTTTTCTGTGATGGAGCGAAGACAGTCGACTTCTGTACTCGCTGAGACAGGGATGGATCCGGTAGCGGTACGAATTTTAATCGTAGTTCCAATGCCAGTGGGAACCACACACTATTTGACCACTTTTGGGCCACTATTGCTGCATTCCCTTTGAAGGATCTCAGCATATGGAGGATCTTCAAAAGGAGGTGTGCGGAGGGAACAGATAGATACAGGACCATCTGTTCCAGTCAAGGGACAAAGCGTCCACTGCCTTCGCTAACTGATCCTCGTAAGGGGACACATAACAAACTATTATCTTGTTGTCTTTCGTCGCAAAGATGTCTATCTGCAGCTCTGGGACTTGACTCGAGATGAAGGCGAACGATCCTCTCGTCAAGGGACCATTCTGACACTATAGGTGTAAACCTGGATAGAGCGTCCGCTGTCACATTGCGGAACCCTTGAATGTGAACTGCTGACAGGTGCCATTTCTTCGTGCGTTTGATGCGTATTTTCTCCAGACTCCTGTTGCATCCTTAAGCTGTGCTCTTAGCCCTGGATATGATATCGAAGCAAACTGTAGAGAGCCCAGCACTCTCTCCTGTTCACGTCTTGATATCCGTTTGGATTTCAATAGTCTCTTGACAGATCCTGCTATTTCTTTCCTCTTCTTACTAGGAATGGAAAGCAGATGTAACTCCAAATTCCAGTGGATTCCCAACCACCGAAATTTTTGAGCTGGAGAAAGACGAGACTTTTTGATGTTGATCTTGAATCGTAGATGTTCCAGGAACTGGATCACTATCTTAGAAGCTTGCATGCATTCTGTCCTGGATGCTGCCCACACCAGCCAGTCGTCCAAGTAGGCTACTACTTGGACTCCCTTTAGGCGTAATTGATGGACGGCTCTGTTCGCAAGCTTCGTGAAAATCCTTGGGGCTATGTTTAGCCCGAAAGGCATGGTTCTGAAGGCGTAAAGTTATCAATGTAACTTGAAGCCTAGGTAGGGGGAGAAGTGACGATTAATTGGAACATGCCAATAAGCGTCAAACAAGTCTATAGACACAGCATATGCTCTTTTGGGCAGTAGGGTCCTTATGTGTTGTGAACTTGTTGAGTGGCGACAAGCCTAGAATGACTCTGAGTTTTTCTGAGTCCTTCTTTGGAACACAAAACAGCCTTCCTTGGAATTTGATGGACTTAATCTTCCGGATTACTCTTTTATCTAAGAGCTCTCGGACATATTCTTCCAGAGCGGGGGTCGAGTATTGGAAGAATTGAGGAAATTGAGGTGGAGGACTGCTCCAGCTCCAGCCTAGTCCATTCTTATTTAGGCTGTGGGCCCAGGGATCGAAGGTCCAGCGATCACTAAAAAGCTGTAATCTCCCTCCTACTGGAAGTATCTACTTCTGCTGTTGTGGACCTGAGGTCTTGCCTTCTTGACTGCTTCCTCCCCTGGATCCCCTTGCTCTTGAAGGGCGTCTAGAAGAACCTCTGGCTGTTCCTCTGGCTCTCGAACGAAAGGAAGAAGTCTGCCTTTCGGAGGCTGGGTTAAGAACTGGCGACTGTGTCGCCGTTTGTTGAGGTACCAGCTAGTACGTAGTTGGAGGTTGTGCCACTATCTGAGGCGCCGCGGTCACAGGAAGTTGTTGTTGAAGTTGCTGTCGGTAGGGTTTAGCCGGCCGAGAGGATGGCCTAGGCCTTTTTGTCTTCCTCTTGGGTTGGGGTCCCTCATCCGGAGAAGACTTTCTCTTAAGATCTAGGCCCCACTTTTTGAGAAGGTTCTCTGTGGCGGCCTTGTCTACTACCTCTTTAACCACTTCATTGGGAAAGAGTTGTTTACCCCAAATACGAGAGAAGATCAGTTTCCTCGGTTCGTGCCTCACCGCAGCCGAGGCGAACACGAACTCTCTACAGGCTCTCCTAGCTTTAATAAAGCTATAGAAATCCTTTGTAACTGTGGCCAGATGGGCTTTGGCCACAACCATGAAAATGTCCTGGTTCTTGGGGTCACTTGCCATCGCTTCTAGTGTCGTTTGCAACGACATCGATGCCGCAAGTCTTTCCTTTGTCTCTTGCTCTCTACGCAAGAGAACATCCGACAGTTTTGTAAGCGCCTCACCGAACTGGCGTTCAGCAATATCAGCTTCCAGTTTCCCGACTGAGAAGGTAAGGTGTACGTCCTTCCAGTCTTCTTGGTCCAAGGGCAAGGTCAGAGATAACGGCTTGCACTCCTCCAAGAAGGGACATGGTTTCCCTGCCTCCACCGCTTTTAAGGCAGCCTTATATCCCTTTTCCAAGAAGGGAAAGGCTCTGATAGGAGAGGCCACAAAGGAGGGAAGCTTCTTACTCAAGGCGGGCACCTTTGAGTTAGTGAAGCCCCTTTCTTTCATTGAGCTCGTTAGTAACGTCTGAGCTTTACTATGGTCAAAAACTATGACCTCCGGCTCCGTCTCCTCCTTTAAGGCTGGCTCCTTCCTAAGACGGACATAGCAGTCCGGATAAGAATCTTTGTTGGGCCAAAATTCCACTTCTTCCAGGGGAATTGCTCCCAACTTTTCTGAGATCACGATCTTCCCGGTTGTCATTGGCTTGTGTTCGGCATACCTCCAAGGATTGGTATCCGAGCACAAAGGAAGATCCTTCACGCTGAGCCGCCTCTGGGGCCCACGCGATGCTGCAAGTCTACGTAACTCCAGTTTCATTGCAGCTTCCTTCTCATCATTCTTCTTTTGAATTTGTTGGATCATCTCAACAATAGAAGAAAGAGTGCTTCCCAGTTCATCTGGGATAGCAGACGATGTAGAAGGAACAGGTTCTGGGTCCGGAACCGACGTAACCGACACTTCGTCGATTTCTTGCTCTTCTACTTGAGGAGTCTGGAACAGCTCCTCCTCCTGACCTTCTCCAAGAAGGTCCTTCTTAGTAGAATCCGACATCTCCGACATCCTATAGTCCAATTGGATGTCTTGAAGGGCGGCTGAGACTTCAGAATCCACCGGATTCTGGGCAATTGGTATCTCCACCTGAGGCTGGGGGATGATTGCATCAGCCGATGCTTTAGGGAAAAGGTAGGCCCTCATCTTCTCATTTGGAAGGTAGGGACGTGAGGTGATTTTCTGAAAACCCCTCACC
>NC_090735.1:31295617-31298117 GCF_036898095.1 Palaemon carinicauda | reverse complement strand
TGGACAGCCACTTCAAGACCTCCATCAACGCCTCCACCCCTGACGAAGAGGATGCCTATTCAACGTCAACTGAAGCTGAAATGAATGCCGTAAGACATACACGCCCACACTGTGACGTGCCGAAGCAGAGACAAAGCCGCCCACCACTCATCAATCGCTCGCACCCCAACAAACGACTTCTAGAGCCACTTACTACCTCCCATCCGCCGCAGTTTAGCTACTACCACTTCAGATTCAGGGCAACTGCGAAGAAATGTGCCGAGGATTGTCAGTGGCCAAAAAACGTGTAAGTAGGCCATCGCTCGAGGCGGTGGCCTCCCGTGTTTCTAATCTTTTCTTTTTACAGGATACAGGAACGGGCGTGCGATTTTTGGTAGAAACGGGTGCTTGTCGTTCTCTTTTGCCAAGGAAACTCTTCAAGACACGACCTAGTCTGTCTACATCTGCCGACGTCTGCTTGGTAGCTGCCAACAGATCTGCGATACCCACCTACGGTTACGAGAACCTCACATTATCGTTCGGACACGGTAAATTCAATTGGAAGTTTCTCGTTGCTGACGTCACATTGCCAATCCTCGGTGCGGATTTCCTCTCTCATTTCCACCTTCTGGTCGATGTCGCCCACCGACGATTGGTCAACGCAGACTCGTACTTGTCGATACCTCTTCAACCCGCCCCCTCTAACCTCGCTCTTCACATTAGCACACCCACGGATGCCTACGCCCACCTCCTCACGTCGTACCCGGAAGGTTTCCGTCCAGAACTTCGCCGAACGCCCACGGTTCCTGCCAAGCACGGTATTTATCACCATATCAAGACGACGGGACCCCCATTCTTCGCAAAATTCCGACGTCGGGCACCGGAACGATTGGCAGCCGCCAAACAGACGTTCGCCGAAATGGAGGAAATGGGCCTTTGCCAAAAGGCCTCCAGCCCATGGTCGTCACCCTTACACATCGTTCTGAAGAAAGATGGCTCCCTCCGTCCTTGCGGGGATTACAGGCGTCTGAACATGCAAACAGAATCGGATCACTACCCCCTCCCAAACATTGCCGACGTGACCTCCAACCTGCACAAAGCAAAGGTTTTCTCTACCCTCGATCTCCTGAAGGGGCATTATCAGGTGCCTATGAACCCAGAAGACATCCCCAAGACTGCCATCACCACTCCGTTTGGTACATACACCTTCAATTACTCCTGTTTTGGCCTTTGTAATGCTGGGGCTACGTTTCAACGTCTCATGGATGGCATCTTAGGGGACCTCCCTTTCTGTGTATGTTATGTGGACGACATACTTGTGTTCTCCTCCTCAAAAGAGGAACACCTCCGTCACCTGCGCATCGTGCTCGACCGCCTGCAACAAAACGACCTTGTAGTCCGGCACGACAAGTGTACCATTGGCGCCAACGAAGTGTCGTTCTTAGGGCACCGCATGACTCCTGAAGGTGTCCACCCCCTCCCTGAGAAGGTAGCAGCCGTTCAGAACTTCCCTGTGCCCTCGACCGTCAAAGCTCTGCAGGAATTCTTGGGCATGATCAACTATTATCACCGTTTTCTGCCAGCCATTGCCGCCACTCTTGCTCCCCTCTACAACTCCCTCAAGGGCAAGCCAAAGGACCTGAAGTGGGGTCCCCTTCAAGAAGCAGCCTTCTGCAATGCAAAGAAGGCCCTATCAACTGCTGCGGCTCTCAATTTTCCTATCCCACACGCCCCTCTCCTTCTCTCCACCAATGCCAGCGACATCTCTATTGGTGCAGTACTCGAGCAGGTGGTCAAAGGCTCGCCCCGCCCATTGGCCTTCTTCAGCAGAAAACTGTCCAAGGCAGAATCGGTTTATTCTACTTCGATCGAGAATTGCTGGCGGTGCACTTGGCTGTCCGTCAGTTTCACCATTTCTTAGAAGGTACGCCCTTCGTCATTCGCACAGACCACATGCCTCTGGTGCACGCCTTCACTCGACAGTCTGACGACTGGTCCGCCCGTCAACGCCGACATCTCTCCGCCGTGGCTGAATACAATTGCACCCTCCAATACGTCCCTGGGAAAAAGAATCCCGTTGCCGATGCCCTGTCAAGAAACACGTTGGCTGCCGT
Organism: Palaemon carinicauda; assembly: GCF_036898095.1. NCBI lineage: Eukaryota > Metazoa > Arthropoda > Malacostraca > Decapoda > Palaemonidae > Palaemon > Palaemon carinicauda. The sequence continues at coordinate 31,296,024 of NC_090735.1, read as the reverse complement.
TCAACTGGGATTGGATTACAACACCCTGGCTGAAGCCCAACGACAGGATCCAGAGTATCAACCTGGAAGGACATCCTACACGTCCCTCCGTTGGGAAACCATTCCCCTCGAAGACTCCAACACCACCCTCCTCTCTGACGTCAGTACTGGTAGCCCGCGACCTTGGATTCCTGCTCCCATGCGCCGACAGGTGTTTGATTTCATCCACGGCCTTTCACATCCCTCGTGCCGTTCTACTGCACAGCTGCTGAAGGCAAAGTTCATTTGGCACGGCATTCCTAGGGATGCTAAGGATTGGGTCCGCCCCTGTACTTCTTGCCAAACTTCCAAAGTACATCGACACATGGATTCAGGAGTGGGCACCTTTCCTCAACCTCAGCGTCGTTTCGCACACATTCACGTCGACG
>NC_090735.1:31288117-31290617 GCF_036898095.1 Palaemon carinicauda | reverse complement strand
TTCATATACCAAGTTTTCACACAACACTTCCCATACTAAGCCATTACTAAAGCCTTATTACTAAGCCTGGGTTGGACGAGAACTTCGAGCACTAAAACAAATTGATAACTGCACTGTTGCCGTGTTAGCGAATTTTCACTAAATCAGTAACTGTTTTGCCAAATTTTCCTCCTAACGAGAGAAGGACAGATTTGGTGGGATTTCGGATATAAAGGATTCCAATTGTTCATCCTCTAGAGAATCTGAGTTGATATATAGCAAATATATATTTGTGGGATATTTTATTAAAATTACATTAAGATAATAAAGAAAATTAGAACCACTAAAAAAGAAGAGGCGCTAAACTGGCAACCGTCTCACAAAATTGTACGCTACAATACGCTATAGTAAAAATTTAGTCTTAGGCATGTTAAAAGTCTTAAAGGGAAACTGACGATATTATGTACTACATTATATTAGTACAGCACCTCGTTGCTACAACAACAACAAGTACAAATTTTGAACTGTCAGTTATTTTATTTGCATATTGCATCCTCCCAAACTCCTGGTAATGACTATGAAATTCCAGCTTCACATGAAGTATTTTTATCGCGTCATATTAGGATATATCTTCTACACTATAGTATTTAGCATTAAGTAGAAATTATGAAATGGGCAGCAAACACCGAATCCATTGTTATTGTTAGTTTTCTCGAAATGTTAAATCTTTAATAGATATTTTTTTTCCATTTTTAGATTCTTATTTATATCCATACTATCTAACTAAATCTTCAATATTATTTGCTATTATTTTTTCATGACAGGGGGGATGGGCATGGGCTGGTGCCCCAACACCCTGAACCACTAGTGTATCTGACTATTTGTGTAATCACAGTGACATCACATGAAATGTAAACCTTATTTCCAGACTTCACAGTACCAAATCCTATCAAATCGAATCTCCTCCCAGAATCAAGTCGAACTTGCATTTCAATTTCTACTCGCTTCCTCTTAGCGAGACATTCACCCACACCCCCCCCCCCCCCCCCCCCCCACATCCCCTTGCTTCTGGAAGCGGTAGAATTGCCTACTGTACAAGGGAGCCACTTAGCTGGAAATTATACTCCAACTTTAACTGTGTTACCAGATTTAAACCTCTTGGGAATTGCTTCCTTGAACCTTCATCTTGCAGCTGATAGTTCTCGCTCCAGGAACACTCCTGGAAGTCCTTTGACTCAGACAATAGATTCGATTATTAAATTTGTTATATCTGAATCTCAATTTGGATGCTTACGTTTTCTGCGATTCGATTGTACTAGTTTATGATACAAGTTAGCGTCTATATTCCCACTCTCTCTCTCTCTCTCTCTCTCTCTCTCTCTCTCTCTCTCTCTCTCTCTCTCTCTCTCTCTCTCTCTCCTTTCAAAAATATCTTATTTAACTTCAGACTCCTGAATAAGAGAAGATGCAATATAGAAGGTATTTTTTCATGTTCTTGCACACCACACACACACACACACACACACACACACACACACATATATATATATATATATATATCTATATCTATATCTATATATATATATATGTATATGTATATATATATATCTATATATATATATATATATATATATATATATATATATATATATATATATATATATATATATATATATATATGGATAAATATCAACACAACATCGTGTTCAAATAGAAATAAATTTCTACCTCATACTTGGGATCGAACACTATCCCCTTCTAATGAAAGGCGAGGTCGAAACCAACCATGCCACGAGAGGCCATAAAGGAAATCGGAACCTGACGCTACCTATCTGTCCGAGGATTTATATATATATATATATTATATATATATATATATATATATTTATATATATATATATATATATATATATATATATATATATATATATATATATATATATATACAGAGAGAGAGAGAGAGAGAGAGAGAGAGAGAGAGAGAGAGAGAGAGAGAGAGAGAGAGATTTCTATTGCTTGCTTTGTGCACTTATATAGTTCGTTCAAAATAGTGTAACAATTATGTTATTAAGAAAGCTGGTATGATTCTGTCACGTTAGAAAAGTTATAACTAGGGCAGTATGTAAACAGGAGCTGATCTCATCTTGGCTAGTTAATTATTTCAATAGTAATCTGAAAATCCTTGAAAATTAATTACGATAACTTTATAAAAAAGATATTTGGCAACATTAACCAATAAACATACGGTGTAATAAGATGTATCGAAAAACGAGAATAAATAGATAAAGGAAAATACTAAAAATGTCAAAATAGCATTTAAAGGAAAACTTAACTACAGTTCAATATAAAGTATTTGATTTGAATATCACTTGAAATGCTCTACAAAGCTACTGAAAGAAAATAGGTATATTACTTATCATATTTTTAGAAAATATATAATTGGTATTTAATCACAAAAACCTTTATCAACAAATAAATTCTAAAAGTATATTATTCAATCATTCCTTAAGATAGAAATATT
>NC_090735.1:31265628-31275628 GCF_036898095.1 Palaemon carinicauda | reverse complement strand
GGCATCACTGGTGGCGTGGCTAAAAACAGAAACTCTCCGCTCAGTAAGGATGTGAGAGTGTGCACTTCTTCAGAGAGTTGTGTAATAGGAATTCCTGTGTCCAAGTGTACCTCTCAATTGCTGGTCCAAATGAAACCAAGTCTTGGAAGGAAGAGAAAAATAACATTGTTATCCGGAAAGAATTGACAAATTAGTTGCTTATAAATAGAATTTTGAAGGTCTGTTTATGAAATCTTATGCCTTGCCAATATATTCTATATTTTTTCAACTTTTAATCCTGGGTTTTATACGGTCGGAAATAATGATTTTCATATATAATATACAGCCATACATTTCATTTTATTTCTCATTAAAAGAGTAAAGGAAATTCTCCATCGATTATCATTATATACATACATACATATACCAAGGCACTTCCCCCAATTTTGGGGGTAGCCGACATCAACAAATGAAACAAAACAAAAAGGGGACCTCTACTCTCTACGTTCCTCCCAGCCTGACAAGTGACTCAACCGAGTTCAAGCTGGTACTGCTAGGGTGGCACAGCCCACCCTCCCCCGTTATCCACCACAGATGAAGCTTCATAATGCTGAATCCCCTACTGCTTGCTACCTCCGCGGTCAACTAAGGCACTGGAGGAAGCAGCAGGGGCCCTACCGGAAACTGCGCCACAATCGCTCGCCATTCATCCCTATTTCTAGCATGCTCTCTTGCCTGTCTCACATCTATCCTCAAATCACCCAGAGCTTTCATCATTCCATCCATCCCACCTCTCAACCTTGGCCTTCCTCTTGTACTTCTCCCATCAACTCTTGCATTCATCACCATCTTTAGCAGAGAGCCATTTTCCATTCTCTCAACTTGGCCAAACCACCTCAACACATTCATATCCACTCTAGCTGCTAACTTATTTCTTACACCCGTTCTCCACCCTCACCATTTCGTTCCTAACCCAGTCTACTCGAGATACACCAGCCATACTCCTTAGACACTTCATCTCAAACACATTCAATTTCGGTCTCTCCATCACATTCATTCCCCACAACTCCGATCCATACATCACAGTTGGTACAATCATTTTCTCATATAGAACTCTCTTTACATTCATGCCCAAATCTCTATTTTTTACTACGCCCTTAACTACCCCCAAAACTTTGCCAACCTTCATTCACTCTCTGACGTACTGTCATCTGCTTCCCACTCCCACCATTTGCTTCAACAACAGACCCCAAGTACTTAAACTGATCCCCCTCCTCAAGTAACTCTCCATTCAACATGACATTCAACCTTGTACCACTTTCCCTTTCTCGTACATCTCATAAGCTTACTCTTACCCACATTAACTCTCACCTTTCTTCTCTCACACACCATTCCAAATTCTGTCACTAGTTGGCCAAGCTTCTCTTCTGTGTCTGCAACCAGCACAGTATCATCCGCAAACAACAACTGATTTACCTCCCCATTCATGGTCATTCTCGTCTACCAGTTTTAATCCTCGTCAAGCACTCGAGCGTTCACCTCTCTCACCACTCCATCAATATACAAGTTAAACAACCACGGCGACATCACACATCCCTGTCTCAGCCCCACTCTCACCGGAAACCAATCACTCACTTTATTTCCTATTCTAAACACATGCTTTACTACCTTTGTAGAAACTTTTCACTGCTTGCAACAACCTTCCACTAACTCCATATAACCTCATCACATTCCACATTGCTTCCCTATCAACTCTATCATACACGTTCTCCAGATCCATAAACGCAACATACACCTCCTAACCTTTTGCTAAATATTTCTCGCATATCTGCCTACCTATAAAAATCTGATTCATACAACCCCTACCTCTTCTAAAACCATCCTATACTTCTAAGATTGCATTGTCTATTTTATCCTTAATCCTATTAATCATTACTCTACAATACACTTTTCCAACCACACTCAACAAACTAATACCTCTTGAATTACAACACTCATGCACATCTCCCTTACCCTATATATAAGTGGTACAAAACATGAACAAACCTAATCTACTGGTACCATTGACAACACAAAACACATATTAAACAATCTCACCAACCATTCAAGTACAGTCACGTCCCTTCCTTCAACATCTCAGCTCTCACACCATCCATACCAGATGCTTTTCCTACTCTCGTTTCATCTAGTGCTCTCCTCACTTCCTCTATTGTAATATCTCTCTCATTCTCATCTCCCATCACCGACACCTCAACACCTGCAAACAGCAATTATATCTGCCTCCCTATTATCATCAACATTCAGTAAACTTTCAAAATATTCTGCCCACCTTTTCCTTGCCTCCTCTCCTTTTAACAACCTTCCATTTCCATCTTTCCACTGTCTCTCCAATTCTTGAGCCAGCCTTCCTTACTCTCTTCACTTCTTTCCAAAACTTCTTCTTATTCTCTTCATATGACTGACCCAATCCCTGACCCTGCCTCAGGTCAGCTGCCCTCTTTGCCTCACGTACCTTGCGCTTTACTTCCACCTTTTTCTCTCTATATTTTCCATACTTCTCTATACTATTACACTGCAGCCATTCTTCAAAAGCCTTTTTTTTTTTTCTCTTCCACTTTTACCTTCACTCCTTCATTCCACCATTCACTGCCCTTGCTCTTGCTGCCTCCAACAACCTTCTTGCCACACACATCACTTGCAATCCCAACAAAATTTTCTTTTATCTAGCTTCCACTCCTCCTCTAAATTACCAGTTTCTCTTACTCTAACTTCGTCATATGACATTTTCAACCTTTCCTGATATTTACTTTTTACCCAGGTTTTATTAGCTCTTCACCCTCACTAGCTCCCTTTTACATCCACCTACTCTATTCCCCCACTCTTTTGCTACAAACTAATTTTCCTTCCACCAAAAAATGATCAGACATACCGTTAGCAATACCCCTAAACACGTGCACGTCTTTCAATCTTCCAAACATTCTTTTAGTTATCAACACATAATCATTAATGCCCTTTCTACTACTCTTCCATTTGCCACTCTTACCGCATGTATACTTGTTTTTATATTACTTTTTGAAAAAGCTGGCACTTATTACCATCTCTTGTTCAACACATATCTACCAGTCCTCTCACCACTCTCATTTTCACCTGGTACGCCATACTTCCCCATGACACCTTCTAACCTCTCCAGCGCCCACTCTAGCATTTATGTCACCCATGACAACTACATATTTCCTTTTACCCAGTCCTTCTACACAACTAGTTAATTCATTCCAGAACTCATTCCGCTCTTCTTCACTTTTCTCACTACCTGGCCCATACGTACTGACAAACGCCCAACATTCCCTACCCAACCTAACCCATACCCACATTAACCTAGATGATAATCTCCTTCCAATCCACTACTTTACCTGTCATCCATTCACTCAGCAATAAAGACACACCCTCTCTCGCTCTTCTCCCTTTCAATCCCAGACACTTCTACCAGACATTTCACCAAATCATCACTTCACCCATTCCTTTTATCTTTGTCTCACACAAGGCCAATACATCCATCCTTCTATTCCTAAACATATTTCCCAATCTCACATCTTTTACTCTCTATCGTACTATATCCACGCACATTCAAACACCCCAAAACTAGAGTGCGGGGAGCAGTCCACTCTCCCCCCAGCTCCTTCCTCTTTGTTTATGGATTATAAAAAAAAGAAATTGACCGGTATTATACACACACTTATTTCAAAATCCAATGTTGTTGACTTTGTTGATAACGATGAAAATACAAGTAGGCCTAGTATTAATGGTGCATATACAAATATTGTGATTTCATTTTTTTCCCAACTAATGTCAATAAAAAGAAAGTATCATGAATTTTCCACTACTGTTATACACAGCAATAGTTTACGCACAAACACACATACGAACACATACAAACATATGAAATATATATATATATATATATATATATATATATATATTCTTAGAGAGTACACCATTTTACAATAACATACAAATTACTGAAAAAGGGGGTCGGTTGAAAAAAAACATTAGGGGTATCTATATTATCTATCTACATCACCACTAATCAATGAGTTCCCCAAATCAAAATCCAACATATAATCACAGAAATAATATAAACCATATTATCAAACCATGACTGAAACAAAGACTAATACAATCTTTCAAAACATATGATTATCGCAGCTTGAAACCTATCTGTCATAAAAAGATTTTTATGCAAACTATGCAAATGACTTTATTGAAATGCTTGAGGAGAGAGATAACAAAACCAGCCCTGCAATTGCATCTGATATAACCGGGTCGTTTGATGTAATCATCTCTTAAACGTTTGTCGCATAAACTGACATGAATAAATCAGAGGGGAAGATAAGAGGATTTGCGTTGATACAAGAGATTTCTAGGGGCTTAATTTTAGGTTATTTACAATAAATGGTAATGTAAAATTATGTCAAGATATATATTTACGTAGCGATGATGCATTTATATTTACGAGAACTGAATATACATTCTATTTACAAGATATTAGCTATCAAACTTTCAACTGGGTTCCACAATGCAAGAGAAAGTTTGAACACCCAGAGCAATATGGCTTTAGATTTTGAAGCGTGAAGTATGAGACGTGAATGGAGAACCATTGATTTAAAAGCTTAAGATAGAGATGACTAGTGAAATGTAACCGAGGCTCTTTGTGTAATAGGCGTAGGAGTAGATGATAACGATGGTGCTGATGATGATGATGATGATGATATATATATATATATATATACATATAAATTATATATATATATTATATGTATATATAACATATATAATATTATATATATATATGTATATATACATATATATATATATATATATATAATGTATATATACATATATATATATATATATGTGCGTATATATAAATATACATATATATAATGTATATATATATATATATATATTTATATATGTAAATATACATATATATGCACACACACACACACACACACATATATATATATATATACATATATATATATATATATACACATATATACACATATATATTATATATATTGTATATATATATATATATATATATGTGCGTGTGTGTATATATATTCATATATATATATATGTGTATATATATATATATATATATGTTTATATATCTACATATATATATATATATATAATATATATATAAATATGTATATATATATATATATATATATATATTTATATGTATGTATGTGTATTATATATAAGATATATATATATATATATATATATAAATTTTAAATATATATATATATATATATATATATTTATATATATATATTATATATATATTATTTTTATATATATATATATATATATTTATATATATATATATATATATATATATATTTATATATATATATATATATATATATAATATTCATTTTATATAACTTAATCACATATCTCATCTAATGCAAAAATTTCCATTGTTCAATGGGACTTTCAGATAGCATTATTTTCCTCATATCGAGTACCAATTTTTTAAACTCATTTTGTAATAAACCAGTTACTTATTTTCAGAAGATTTATTTTAAAGACTACTATAATTTCGTTTTTTTAAAAAGTGAAATTTGATTAAGATGCGCATATTTTTTGTCTCTTTCGTTAAGTATCAAACGTATCAAAATGTTATAATCTATAATCTATTAACATTGGCATATATCGCTTAAACGACACTAGCACCTAAAAAAGCTTCTAACAATAAGACTTGAGAATATTTCATTCCATTAGTTTTCTATTTCATAAAAATGATCTTTACACAAGATGTATATCGGATATCTGCAATCAACAATGGTCGAAAACCAATGACCTACATACGGAAACAAACAGCATCCTCCCTCCCCCGACAAAAAAGAAAAAAAAAAAGTCTAACTTTAGAATTGGGATTGACGTCATAACTAGTTTACTGATTTATGATATATGCACCTGTCATTTTGGATATCCTTTACACCTTCTAAAAGAACTGTAATAAATAATTAACTGTTTTACTATTCAAAAACATTAAAAAATACAGCCTAATCAATAACAACATATATGGCCATTGTTGTCCCAACGCAAAATTGCTCGAACATTTTTCCTTCACTATTCCTGAGGTTATAAATGCTATATCCAATCAAGATGTATCAAAACATAATAAAAACTCGCTAGTGTGACTGACCGGAGATCAAAAGGGACGATCTGTGTGATGCCAAGCTCAGCCATTAAGTTTGATCAGATACAGGTTAGTTAAAAAGACATTTTTATTGTATAATACGTCGGTCTATGACGTCTATGACGCAGGAAATCTGATACAAGATTTAATTATTAAATATTCTAATTTTAAAAGATCATAGGAAGCAGGTGCTGACTTCTTTTTTCAGGATTTATATTCAAGTCCCTCGTTTAACCAACTGGATGATAATCCCTTTGTCAAATATATAATATGCATTTGAATTTTTCTTACGTTTTCCTTTATGAAGATAATCGAAATGGAGTGATATTCATATGAAATAAGTTTAGAGATAGTATAAATGTTCACGATTTTCACATCTAAAATAAATCCTACCATTCGGGAAGGAAGAGAGAGAGAGAGAGAGAGAGAGATGAGAGAGAGAGAGAGAGAGATAGGAGACCTAGCAACTTATTTAACATTACACACATTAAAATAAAAGAATAAAGGTTATACTAATCTTCTATATCATTATCACAGCATGATGCAACCCAATTGTTCTATGATAGTATAACTGGGGAACATTCCAACCAAATGCTGCATATCTGTGAGACACTTCGCCTGAGATGATATTGCGCATGAAAGCTCTTATCAAGAATTTGGCGGACACTCCTCTTTTTCAGATTAATGCCTCGAGTTTATTGGCCATTGCTTCTTCTTATCAAGTGTTCTCGTTGGTTGATTCATCCCACCGACGGAGCTTATTTTAAATGAATTTTCATAACTTTCATTCATTGGCAAAGAGATCTGGAGATTGAGGCTGTGTACATATGCAACAGTCAGTAATCCTTTGTTTATTTATCAATCTGCAATAAGTTTATAACTATGATATGTATGTAGTTACTGAAAAAGAGTTAAGTAATATTTTTTATCATCCTCAAAATGAATTATTTCCCTTCTATGTAGAAAAAATATAATTATAATAGCATTGATAATTACCAATTCCTGCATAATATAATTTAATTCACTTGACTAAATTCAGTAATAATAATAATGATAATGATAATAATAATAATAATAATAATAATAATAATAATAATGATAATAATAATAATAATAATAATAATAATAATAATAATAATAATAATAGACATATCGATAAGCAAATATAAAAAATATGCATAAGCACTATTCTTTACGCATGATTATAAACATTGTTAAATATGATGAAAATTAAGAATTACGGGTGTAAGAACGCTTTGATATATAATACCTTGTTATTAAGTGACCAGTTTCTCTCTCCGCTAAGAGCCAAAAATTTAGATAAAGTTCATCAGGAAATGATTTTAATTACATCATAGGCGTCCGAGTGCTCTTTGCAACAATCAGCTAAGAGAGCATGAAGAAAACGCTTTACCATGTCTTTTGAAGTAGTTGATCGTATGTCGGTTTATCATTATAAGTAGGTACGAGGATCATTAATAGTTTGATGAGCAAGATGGTAACGTAGTTTCGATGAAAAGAGCTAGTATACTAATATAGAAACAAGAATGTTAAGCACCCAAACACACTGTGTTTTCCGGTATATAGTACAGTATATAGTACAGTATATAGGATTGAGAGGTAATATTTGTTATTTTATAAAAAAAAAAAACAGTATTCGAGTTTGCATGCATGGCATGCTCAAAAGAGAGAGAGAGAGAGAGAGAGAGAGGAGAGAGAGAGAGAGAGAGAGAGAGAGTAAAATTTAGGTTAAAAAAAAAAAAAAAAGTGTTTCTGCGAGCATACAAAATCTTGGTACCCAATCCTGAAGCTTCGATGTACTTATTATAACTATATCCATGTGTTCTCTTTAAGGTAGCGCCTAAAAACAATACTATACAAAGCTTCAATCAAGGTTCATAATTCATAATTCAACGTGAAAATACAAGATTATGGCAGAAAACGTGCTTCAGTGATACCACCTTCAAGAGACCGCTAATATTTCACAAAAAATCCGATCAATATAGAGTGAGATGGGATTTGTTACAATATTGACTCATTTCGGGAATAATTTTGTAATGTTTTGAAAAGTTATAAAATTCTTCACAATTTCCTTTTCTGTTGATTATAAAGCGTCTCTCTCTCTCTCTCTCTCTCTCTCTCTCTCACCAAAATACCAAATAGATTCTCATACATGATGCCTCAAATACATCATTCTTGGACTTGATATATATATATATATATATATACTGTATATATATATATATATATATATGTGTGTATATATGTATATATAATATATATAATATATATATATATGTATATATATATATATATGTATATATATATAATACTATATATATTTATATATATATATATATATATATAAAATACATACATATATATGTATATATATATATATATATATGTGTGTGTGTGTGTACACACACACATACACACACACACACACATATATATATATATATATAACATTTACAGTATATATATATATATAATATATATATAATTTATATATATTTCCCATTAGCGCAATTCCAATGTATTTATTTCTGTCCGTTCCATATAATATAGTATTCACTTTCATAACGGCAATATTTCATTTCAGGGACACAGTGTCGTAGCTAAAGGGGTATGTGTGTGTGTGGGGGGGGGGGTTACTTCTTGAAAATGCCCCCCAGACCTCCATAGGAAGGGGTCCTCCAAAGTAGGTTCAGAAAAAAACAATTAAGTATACAGTTCCAATTTCCAACAACTCATCAGTGTAAGGGGGAGGGGGGCCTCTTCACTTATGTATCCCCCGGGGCCCCAAATCCTAGCTTCGCTTTTTTCGGATGAGAAGAGAGAAATTATTCAGGCCACGCATCATTGTTTTTTTTTTTTTTTTTTTTGGGTGGGGGGGGGGGTGCGGTGAAGACTTAAGGGGTGGGGGCGGTGAAGACTTAAGTAATCTACGGTTTTTATCGTCAAATTTTTTTTTTTTTTTTTTTTTTTTTTTTTTAATTCCTGAATGAATCATACAATGAATACATTTTCAATTTTCTTCTTTTGACTATTCACTCAATATACTACTTATGTTATCATAATATTTTTTCTGCAATTCTGATATCAATTTCATCTTTCAAAATCCTATGTAATAATTTTTTTTGTGTTTCTACTGCCAGCAGAATTTTGTAATGGCTGGCTTTATCTAAAAATCCTATCTTTTGTTATGATTTTGGAACACTTAATAATTTGTCGTAAAACTACGGTTAAAATTCCTGGAATGAATGTTTCCAGGCATTTAGCGTTTGAAAACGGATCTAATGACGTTAAAGATTAATATTACGGACACCAACCGGTAAAAGATAATAACAAAGTAGGGTAAAAATTATGGTCTCTTGTATCACCGTATTTTACTGGAATACGGTTGAGAACAGTATATTTTTACGGAGGATTTCTCATTAAAATATATATTATTTTTCTTTTAAAAGCATGCGATTTTGAATTACTGATTCTGGATCTACTTCTTTATCAATATCTCCAATGAGCCTAAAAAAATGTAGCTATTGAATTACCTCATTTTGTTTCCAATAACAAAGATAGCGACCTTGATCGTTATAGAACTTCATGCATATCTAAAAAGTGAAAGGTTTGCGTACTTGTAATTTGCCTTAAAGATATTGATGAAGGTAATTTTCTATCAAGATATTTTTAACCCAATATTTAAGGTTACAGAGCTGCTTTGTATACGTGTTCAATGGGGTCTTTTAAAAGATATTGAAATTATGGCCTATTAATGCCTTCATATTAATTATAATTTGATAT
>NC_090735.1:31255628-31258128 GCF_036898095.1 Palaemon carinicauda | reverse complement strand
AAGAAAATGTTGAATATCTAACGGATATGGATATTAATGAAGCAGATATTGTCAAGGCTATAAACGAAATTAAAAATGGATCAGCAGCCGGACCAGATGGAGTTCCAGCGATTTTGTAAAAAAAAAAACTGCAAACACTATCGCCGCTTGCAATACTGCTAAGACAAAGTGTAGATATGAGTGAGATATATGTTAAACATAAATTAGCTTATGTAACCCCTATCTTCAAAAGTGGATCAAGACTAGAGGCAAGCAATTATAGACCTGTGAGTCTAACATCACATATTATGAAAGTGTATGAGAGGGTAATAAAAAAGAAAATAATGGATCATTTGGTTAAAAATAATTTGTTTAATATAAGTCAACACAGTTTTGCGCCCGGAAAATGTATACAAACCCAACTGATAGCAAACTATGAAAACATATACAAAAATATGATAAATGAAAAAGACACAGATGTGATCAGTCTAGATTTTGCAAAAGCCTTTGACAAGGTAGACCATAATATATTAGAGAAAAAAAATGAGAAAGCATAATATTTTTGGGAAAGATAGGAAAATGGGTAAAAGAATTCCTGCAAAACAGAAAACAGATAGTGGTTGCAAATGACGAGAAATCGGATGAAGCTCATGTAATATCTTGCGTGCCACAAGGTACGGTATTAGCTGCTTTGCTGTTTGTTATTATGATCTCAGACATAGACTATGATGTTGAAAACTCTGGAGTGAGAAGTTTCGCCGATGACACATGAAAAAGTAGAGAAATTAACTGTGATGAAGATAGGAACTCACTACAAAGAGATTTAAACAAAATATATGAATGGGTGGAGATAGCTAGGATGGTATTTAACTCCGATAAATTCGAATCAATAAATTATGGAAACAGAGAAGGAATGGTATATACATACAACGAGACAATCACAAACAAGGAGGCAATTAAAGACCTTGGTGTAATGTTAAATAGGAATATGTTATGCAACGACCAAATAGCAACACTGTTGGCTAAATGTAAAGCAAAAATGGGAATGTTATTCAGAAACTTTAAAACAAGAAAAGCTGAACATATGATTATGCTTTACAAAACTTATGTATGTAGTACACTCGAGTACTGCAATGTGATATGGTACCTACACCACCAAAAGGATATTGTACAAAGAGAGAGTGTACAATGGTCCTATACTGCTAGAATAGAAGAAGTTAAGGACCTTGACTACTGGGATAGACTGCAATTTTTAAAACAATACAGTCTAGAAAGGAGAAGAGAACGCTAAATGATAATATAAGCATGGAAGCAAATAGAAGGAATTACTGAAAACATCATGGAGCTAAAAATAGCTAGATTAATAGTGCCAAAAAATATACCAGGAAAACTAAGGAAGGCGCACAGGACATTAATCCACTACGCACCAGCATCGATAATGCAGCGACTATTTAATGTGCGGCCAGCTCATCTAAAAAACATATCAGGAGTGAGCGTAGATGTGTTTAAGAATAAGCTCGATAAATACCTAAGATGCATCATAGACCATCCAAGACTGGAAGATGCAAAATACACCGGAAGATGCATTAGCAACTCTCTGGTGGATATACGAGGTGCCTCACACTGAGGGACCTGGGGGAACCCAAACAAAAAATAAGGCAATAAGGTAAGGTAAGGCTCTCTCTCTCTCTCTCTCTCTCTCTCTCTCTCTCTCTCTCTCTCTCTATAACATAATATTTAAATAATAGTTTTAACTTTAACTTTACTACTATACTTAGATAATTAATATCAGTGATTTGAAAGAAAATTGCATAAATAAAATTTTATCATCAATAATCGAGATATAAGGACTCACAACTATTTATACATATATATTCATATATCTATATTCTTGTATTAATGTACACACACATATAAATGTACGTAAGCGTATGCTATATATATATAAGAGAGAGAGAGAGAGAGAGAGAGAGAGAGAGAGAGAGAGAGAGAGTATATCTGACTGTATGCTTGTAAAAACGTTTGCATATGACTTTTACCACTGCAAAATGACAGAAAGTTTAATATTCAAATGGAATAATCTGGAAATGTCTATTTCATGGCTTAGAGCAGAAGACATCACGTCTCAGCCAGAATGGGTCGAATCACTTGCAATGATAAAAAAACCTTTTGCTCTGGCAAAGAATCCTCGAGACCTTAAACCTTTCAATTCATGCTACTCCAACCATCAATGAATATAATTCAATAAGGGTTTCTCCATTGGTGAAGACGTCTCTTTTCCACAAAAATGGAAGCAAAAGGTCATTGTCTGAAGCATCCGTATTCTCTTACTCTTATTTGACAAATAAGAGTCGTCCATTATGAGCTTACTTTTCCTGGAATTCTTAATTCCAGGAAGTCCTACGTAAGCAGAGGGGTTTATTTGTTTATATCCTGGGCATTTTATAAGTCTGTGCAATTTAGTTTTTTCATTCATATATTGCGAGATGGTTCAATGCGTATAATGTTTGCCAATAATAAT
>NC_090735.1:31250628-31253128 GCF_036898095.1 Palaemon carinicauda | reverse complement strand
GGTGTATGTGTAAGGCAATGGGAAAATTAACCGTAACCCAGAGAGAAGTATCCAATGTACTATTTTCTGGCCAGTCAAAAGACTGGTGGCCTAATTGGTAATGTTCCAGCCTGGTTATCGCCAGACTGGGGTTCAAGTCCCCCTCAAACTCGTTGGTTCCTTTATTTGGTCGCTGCAACCTCATCATCCTTGTGAGCTAAGGATGGGGGTTTTGGGGGGATCCTATAGGTCTACTTTCTTAATCATCAGCAGCTATTGTCTGGACATTCGTGGTCCTAGTTTGGGTGTAGATTGAGCTTGAGAACTGATCATATTTATATATGATCAATCTCTAGGGGTATTGTTCTACCTGCTAGGGCGATGTCACTGTTCCTTGCCTCTGTCATTCATGAGTAACCTTTAAATCCTTAAATAAAGACTGAAGATTTCATAGCTCTTAAGCTCTGTTATTTTCCACATGTTAGCAAGAAGAGGTTATTTGTGTATTTATTGGAGAACTGATAATGTTGCTCCATTATGTAAATGTGTTTGCGGTAGCTCATGGCTACCTGATTACTGCCCATTTTCTAAAACTTACACCTTGAAGCATCTTATGTCATTAACATTTTCAAGATTGTACATAAATTCCTTGATTGGGGTCAGGAGGATCATGAGATTAGTCTTGATTTAGTGCTGCCTTTGACCGTGTTAATCATGAGGCTCTTGTTTTTCAAACCTTAGCAGATGGGTGTAGGTGGATCTGGATCTTCTCTTAGTCTCATCATTAAATTTCTAATTGGTAGATTGTAAAAGTTAGCCATTGTCAGTAAATATAGTGACTATTAAAACGTGATATTTGAATTTTCTTATGGTAATGGCCTCGGCCCACTACCTTCCCTGTAACATACGGATGAGATGTAGTTTGGCCTACAAAAAAAGTTCGTTGCATATGTTGATGATACTATTCATATTTTATCAGTTTCATTTCCTGAATGTCGCGCTATGACTGTTGAATCTCTTTATAGAGATCTTGCTGAAATTGGAGTATTATAAGGATTATAGGGCCTGAAGTTGACCCCTAACAAAACTGACAATGTCTCCTTAATGATATACAACTATAAAATACTAAGTGTTTTTCTTAATTGCAAATTTACTTTTGAAAAAAATTCGATCGGTTTCATGTCAACTTGGAGAAATCTTTAGCTTATTGACAAAGTCTTTTAAAAAAGATTTTCAGAGATCACTCTATCGTTAAGAAAGGTTTTATTTAATCAATTCTACCTTGTTTCACGTATTGTTCGCCTTTCTGATCTTCAGCTTCCGAATTTCATCTTAATTTATTGGACAAAATCTTTTGGTCTATTGAATGTCTTATCCCTTATCTGGATATTAATCTCTCGCACCTCGTTTAGTTACTTCGTTATGCATGTTGCATAACATTTTTCATAATTCTAATAGTCTTTTCATTTAGATTTTCCCAGACTATACCAACCTGAACGTAACACTAGGTATACAGTTAATTCTAATGGTATTGCCTTCTCCATAACGAGGCTTAATACTACACAGTATTCCAGAAATTTTAATACAGCGGCACAATCAGGGGAATTTATCTAGTACAAACTTATTGCAAATGCTTATATGTTGCACACGTTCATATGAGCCTTTTTTATAGTTTATATATAACTGATCTATTCTATCGTTGTTACTGACCTTAGCATATTTATATATTGCTTATTTATCACTTCATAATTTATTTTCTATTTCCTTATTTCCCTCCCTCACTGGGTACTTTCCAATAGGAACCCTGTGGCTTTTAACATTTTGTATTTCCCACTAGGGTTACTGCTTATTTAATAATACCAATGATGATGATAAAAACAATAATCATGCATACAGACCCCTATATATTTTTACATATTATATATATATATATATATATACATATATATATATATATATATGTATATATATAAATATATATATATATATATATATATAAATATATATGTATATATATATAAATATATATGTATATATATAAATATATATGTATATATATATATATATATATACATATATATATATATATATATATTATATACATATACATATATATATACATATACATATATATATATATATATATATGTATATATATATATATATATACTGTATATATATATATATATATATATATTTTTTACATATATATATATATATTTACATATATTTTTATTTATATATATATATATATATATATATTTACATATATTTTTATTTATATATATATATATATATATATATTACATATATATATATATATATATATAAATATATGTAAATATATATATATATATATATATATGTACATATATATATATATATATATATATACTGCGTATCTAGATTTGGCTAACTGCTTGCATAATAGATTATATTCATGCAAGATATATATCTATTGCTTAAAACTTAACCTTAGAGAAAACAAATGTATTAGACTGCAATACTTTAAGATACGTAA
>NC_090735.1:31233051-31235551 GCF_036898095.1 Palaemon carinicauda | reverse complement strand
AATGCACAAATAAATGAGCTCAATAATAGTATGGGTTGATAAAGGTAAATCATAAGCATCTAAAATACCCGACAGGAAATCCAATAAGTCATCAACCGGCACTTTGGTAAACAATGAAGTTACATCAAAACTTACATTTTATAGTGTCCAATTAGAGAGAAAGCAAACAATTGATAATATGCTTTGTTTGCCATTTCATGTTTTGTTTTTTAGATGTTATACCCCCTTTTGAAAAAACTAGACATTGCTGTAGTGTTTAAATATAATTGTACATTAAAAAACATGTTGATTAAGAATAGTTCTGGAAATGATAATAATGTAATATATAGCATTCCTTGTTCAGAGTGTAACCTATTTTATGTAGGCCAAACATCAAAAAGTATACCAGTCAGATTAGAACAATATCAGGTGGCCGTCTCCAGGGGTTCTCTTAATAATGCCTTGGCCTCCCACTGGTTAGGGTCAAGTCACAGAATTGGTTTGGTCAAAGACGGAAAAAGTAATCCATGTAAATGACTATTTCCAGAGGAATATTGTTGAATCATTTTAAATCTCCTGTACTCAAGGTAGAAATTTGAATCTAAGCCCAGGTCTGTTTTTCCGTTAATCCAGTATTATCCTTTTATCTAAAATCTGACCTCTCCGGAATTATTAAGAAACTGACAGCTTTTGGATCCCCTTCTCCAGTATAAATACGATGTCTTTGTATATGTATTCTCATTGCTGAGTTTGATAAATGTCCTGAGTGGAGAAGTACTGAAGTACCTATCAATCTAATCAAGTCTTTTTCATTTTTCTTTTCGTGGCTATAATACATACATACATATATATATATATATAATATAATATATATATATACTATATATATATATATATACTATATATATTTATTTATATATATATATATATATACGAACGTAAATCCACATAGCTCCTTATTAGTTCCTACTTATCGTAAAACAAAAGTTGAAATCTGTATAGGTGTATTTCACAGTCATTATAATTACAGCAGTTGAATCCGTCGCGTAACTCCATTCTCGTAATAAAATGTCGAGCCTCAGCATCCATTGATGTTATAAAATCCATAACAAGGAGAGTGGCCCTGCTTAATAGGAATGTCAAATTAAATCTGCTCTTTTCCATTCACCAAATTGTTCCTATTCCCATTCCAGGGACGCACTAATAAATGTGAGGTCCGTTCGGTAATCATGGGATTCCCGGAGACCAATGTGGTTAATATGAATACCCAAACGGGAAAGGAATCTGGCTTCGTTCTCTTTCCAGAATTTCTTATATGCTCTTTACTTATGCGTTTTGGAGCGTGTATGTATATATAAGTATATATATATATATATATATATATATATATATATATATATATACACACATATATATATATATAAATTATATATATATATATATATATGATAGTATATATATATACTATATATATATATATATAATATATATTTATATATATATATATATATATATATATTATATATATGTATATATATATATATATATATATATATTATATATATTATATATTATATATATATATTATATATAGTGTATATATATATATACTATAATATATATATATATATATAGATTTACTATATATATTTATACAATTAATCATATATATATATATACTATAATATATATATATATATATTATTACTTGCTAAGCTACAACCCTAAATGGAAAAAGCAGGATCGCCTATAAAGCCCAGGTGCTCGGCTCAGGAAAATAGCTTAGTGAGGAACAGGAAACAAAGAAAAATAAACTATAAGAAACTTCACCAAAATAAGAGGAAGAGAAATAAGATAGAATAGTATGCCCAAGTGTACCCTTAAGCAAGCGAACTCGAACCCAAGACCGTGGAAGGACCATGGTACTTAGGCTATGGCACTATCCAAGATAAGAGAACAATGGTTCGATTTTGGAGTATCCCTCTCCTAGAAGAGTTGCTTACCATAGCTAAAGAGTGTCTTCTACCCTTACAAAGAGAAAAGTGGCAACTGAACAAATACAGTACAGTAAGAAGTATCATTTGGTAATCTGCGTTGTCAGGTGTATGAGGACAGAAGAGGATGTGTAAGGAATAGGCCAGACTATTCAGTGTATGTGTAAGGCAATAGGAAAATTAACCGTAACCAGAGAGAAGTATCCAATGTAGTATTTTTCTGGCCAGTCAAAAGACTGGTGGCCTACTTGGTAATGTTCCAGCCTGGTTATCGCCAGACTGGGGTTAAAGTCCCCCTCAAACTCGTTGGTTCCTTTGTTTGGTCGCTGCAACCTCATCATCCTTGTGAGCTAAGGATGGGGGTTTTTGGGGGATCCTATAGAGCTACCTTCTTAATCATCAGCAGCTATTACCTGGACATCCCTGGTCCTAGTTTGGGTGGAGATTGAGCTTGAGAACTGATCATATTTATATATGATCAATCTCTAGGGTATTGTTCTACCTGCTAGGGAGATGTCACGGTTCCT
>NC_090735.1:31225551-31228051 GCF_036898095.1 Palaemon carinicauda | reverse complement strand
TATATATATATATATATATATATATATATATATATATATATATATATATATATACAGTAGACCCCCGCCATACGACATTAATCCGTTCTGGAGTTGGTATCGTATGGTGAAAATGTCGTATGACGGGCAATAGAATAGCTAAGGCGTGCAAAACCACAGGTAAAAACATTGAAAATTAGTATGTAACAAAATAGTATAGTAAGCACTGTACTACAGTATAATTATATATAATATACATGTACTGTACAGTACATATATATAATAAAAAAACATTAGAGGTATAAATAAAAATTATATACTGTACTGTAAAGCAAAACTTTAATTTTATTTACCTTTGGAGTGACGTGACTTGAGCTGGTAGTGGGTGAAGGCAGAGGGGGAAGGAGATGGTAGATATAAAAAAGTATCAATGCTAAATATGTTATGTACACTTACTAATAAATTTATTCTTACTATTACTGTAAACACTTGAAATTAAAATGTTTTTTTTATTTTTTGTCTCTTGAAATTTTTTTTTATGATTTTTTTTTTTTAGAACTTCAAAAATTACTAATTTTTGACTTTTTTAATAGAATCCCTTAGATCATCTTTGCGTTCTGACACTTCTCTTTTGGAGAAATATCTATGTAAAGAAGCCTGTTTCTGACGATTCCTCAACATATTTCTAAAATGACTCATACACTTGTCATTAACACTCTCCATAAGACGACCTGCTCAAACAAAGCATTAACATGTTCTTTAAATAAATTCTCTCTCTCTCTCTCTCTCTCTCTCTCTCTCTCTCTCTCTCTCTCTCTCTCTCTCTCTCTCTCTCTCTCTACCATTGGTTATTTAACGGGATTTCATATAGAAATCATTGTTGAAAAAGCAATGCTCTCTAAACCTTCCTCAATGTTGTAGGCTAAATTCTGGTGTTTGGATTAAATTATCGTATTGCCTTTGAAGTTAAATTTAAACGTTCACTATAATCTAAATAATAAATGACAATCCTGAAGTGGAGCATTCCACATCTACAAAGGAAATAACTCCATAATACATGTGCGTATTCTAATCTTTATATATATATATATATATATATATATATATATATATATATATATATATATATATATATATATATATATATATATATATATATATATATATATACTGCGTATCTAAATTTGGCTAATTGCTTGTATAATAGATTATATTCATGCAAGATATATATCATTGCTTAAAACTTAACCTTAGAGATAACAAATATATTAGACTGCAATACTTTAAGATGCGTAAAAAACAAAAACAATTACTTTTTCAGACACGTGTCTAAATACAATAAATTTATCTGAAACATGTATATTCAAAGGAAGTGTTAACCAATTCGCATTACTTGAAATAGTTGCAGGGATTTTTCAAATTCTAATTACCAATTTCAGTTTATTAATAGATTTATTACTACAGAGAAAATATCTTTCTTCAGGAACTCAAAAACTCTTCCCTGCACCATCCGTTTAAATCTTAATTTACGAAGCTTGTTTCCTTTGTCTCCTAATGTTTTAGTTTTTAATATGAATGGCAAGTTTAATTTTTCTCAGTACAAAGTGGAAGCTTTCATATTGGAACAAAGGAGTGAATTTGTGATTTTCTCTCGTTAGCATTTTATAATATCCATTCAGATTCACTTGTTTTCACTTCTTGTATCGGTACGTTGTTTCTTATTATTTATTTTTAACTGGTCCCGGTAAAATCTTAATGGATCGCTTACCCCAAAAAGCTTTTAATGGAAATCTCTTTCTGGCTATAACGTAAATAATGTTCTTTTAGATATAAAAAAATAAGAGAGATTACTCGAGTGTCGTATGTGAATGAGATCTCGATGAGGGGAAGATGGGGATGGTTTTGGCACGCTCTTCGCACTCCCCAAGAGAAATTATTTTACCAAACTTTCAGCTGGGCTCCACAAGGCACTAGAAGAATTGGATGGCACAAGCCTACATGGCTGAGGAATATGAAACGTGAAGTAGGAGATAATGGATGGTGAATTATTGAATTAAAAACTCAAGATAGATACAACTGGCAAAATTTAACCAAGGCCCTTTTGTGTCAATAGCCATTGGAGGAGCGGATGATGATGATGAAAAAATAATGATTTTGACCAGAATATAGAACTGCTGGTATGAATATTTCGCTTTAAAAAAATATGACACAGAAAAGTAAAATAGCTTTAGTAAAGTCTATTTTTTCTTTAAAAACTGTATACAAGTAATGGGAAGGTCAGATCTCTTAACTTAAAACTGAAATGGATTTAGAATTGGGTAGAATTTCATTCATTCTAATTAAGATGAATCCAACTGCATTTGAACCAGTTGGTTATCATTAGGAAAAGTTTTGACTTCCAGCAGTTACCTTTTGGACTAAAACTGAAAATTTTTACTCGGTTTTTATAAATTTCACTCTCTCTCTCTCTCCCCTCTCTCTCTCTCTCTCTCTCTCTCTCTCTCTCTCTCTCTCTCTCTCT
>NC_090735.1:31210551-31215551 GCF_036898095.1 Palaemon carinicauda | reverse complement strand
GTTACTATTAATAACTCTCCTGTGAACAACAAATATGACTGAAACTCGTGAAATCCCTCATTTGTTAAGAAAACCTATCCTTTGTTAAAACAAGATAAATAGATCGCTTAAAAAATCATGACATTTTTCATTTTAATCAGATATATCATTTTATGAAAAATTTTCACATAGACCAAAATTCACGAAATATTAATCTCTTAATGAGGTAAACAAACAAACAATAACATATGCATTTCAATGGTACTTGAAACTTGTACTTGTAACAGCTTTAAACAACTTTATTCTTATAAGAATAAGTATTATTGTTCAAGAACTTCAAATACTTTGTATAATTGTTCAAAAACTTGAAAGTACCCTGTTATATGTCCGCAACATTTACGAAACCTGTTTATGGTATACATAATTTTACTTATATTTTGTTACTTACCGACTCTTTCCCTTAAACGTTGTCTCAGTGGGCATTTTCTTTGGTACATTCATCTATGGCTGACCCAGTCTGTGTCTGAGAGCTTATAGATGGTGAACGCATCAGTATAAATATAGACGCAATTGACATTAAGGCAAAACAATAGTCACACTTGACTTCTATGGCAAATATCACTTCATACAGTATACCAAGCTTTCACACCTATGCAACAAACCACTTCCTATACTAAGCCTTTGCTAAAGCCTTATTACTAAGCCTGAGCTGGACGAGAACTTCTAGAACTAAAACAAATTGATAACTGCACTGTTGCCATGTTAGCGAATTTTCACTAAATCAGTAATTGCTTTGTCAAATTTTCCTTCTTCTAACGAGAGGAGGACAGATTTGGTGTGATTTGGGATATGAGGGATTCCAATTTGTTCATCATCTAGAGAATCTGAGTTCATATATAGCAAATAATAATTGACGATTGCGGGAAATTACTTTAAAATTCCATTAAAATAGTAATGAAAATTAGAACCACTAAAAAAGAACAGGCTTCAAAGTGGCAACCGTCTCACAGAATATTACGTTGCAATACGCTATAGTAAAAATTTAGTCTTGGGCATGTTAAAAGTCTTAAAGGGAAACTGGCAATATTATGTACTACATTATATCAGTACAGCACCTCGTTGTCACAACAACAGAAAATACAAATCTTAAACTGTCAAGTATTTTATTTGCATATAGCATCCTCCCAAACTCCTGTTAATGACTGTGAAATTCCAGCTTCACATGAAGTATTTTTATCGCGTCATATTAGGATATACCTTCTACACTATTGTTTTTAGCATTTAAGTAGAAATTATGAAATGGGCAGCAAACACCGAATCCATTGTTATTGTTAGTTTTCTCGAGATTTTATTCCATCTTTAATCGATATTTTTTTTCCAAATTTAGATTCCTTATTTATATCCCTACTATCTAACTAAATCTTCAATACTATTTGTTATTACTTTTTTATGTGAGGGAGGATGGGCATGGTGTGGTGCCCCAACACCCTGAACCAATAGTGTATCTGATTTATTTGTGTAATCATAGTGACATCACATGAAATGTAAACCTTATTTCCACAATCCAAAGTACCAAATCTTATCAAATAAAATCTACTCCCAGAATCAAGTCGAACTTGCTTTTCAGTTTCCATTTCCATCCTCTTCGTGTGACATTCACTCATCGGCAACAACACCCCCCCCCCCCCCCCCCCCCCCCCCCCCGGGGCAAAACCCTTGCTTCTGGAAGCGGCAGAATTGCCTGCTGTACAAGGGAGCCACTTAACTGGAAATTATGCTCCAAGTTTAAATGTGTTGCCAGATTTAACCTCTGGGGAATTGCCTTCTTGAAGCTTCATCTGGCAGCTGATAGTTCTCGCTCCAGGAACAGTCCTGGAAGTCCTTTGACTCATACAATAGATTCGATTATTAAATTTGTTATATCTGAATCTCAATTTGGATGCTAACGTTTCTGGGATTCGATTGTACTGCTTTATGATACAAGTTAGCATCTATACTCTCTCTCTCTCTCTCTCTCTCTCTCTCTCTCTCTCTCTCTCTCTCTCTCTCTCTCTCTCTCTCTCTCTCTCTCTCTCTTTTCATAAATATTCTTATTTAACTTCAGACTCCTGAATAAGAAAAAATTTAATATAGATGAGATTTTTTTCTATATTTATATATATATATGTATGTATACATACATATATATATATGTATATATATGTATATATATACAGTATATATATGTATACATATATATATATATATATATATATATATATATATATATATATAAGTATATATATAGATGCATGTAGATGTATGTATAATATATATATATATATATATATATATATATATATATATATATATATATATATATATATATATATATATATATATATATTTATATATATATAAATATATATATATATTTAGAGAGAGAGAGAGAGAGAGAGAGAGAGAGAGAGAGAGAGAGAGAGAGAGAGAGAGAGAGAGAGAGAGAGAGAGAGAGAGTCTGTGTTGTGTGTGCATCTCATGCTCGTCTAAATAAACCTTTATGCAGCAAGTATGATCAATGTCAACATATTTTTATAATTCGAAAAGCTAAATCAAAATATGATTAGCTATATGGGAAAAGAGAGAGAGAGAGAGAGAGAGAGAGAGAGAGAGAGAGAGAGAGAGAGAGAGAGAGAGAGAGAGGAGAGAGATTCTACTGCTTGCTTTGTGTGCTTGTGTAGTTCGTTCAAAATAGTGTTGCAATGATATTATTTTGAAAACTGGTATGATTCGATCACATTGCAAAAAAACTAGGACAGCATGTAAATAGGAACTGTTCTTATCTTGGCTAGTTAATTATTTCAATAGTATTCTCTAAATCCTTGAAAATTACTTACGATATCTTTATAAACAAGATATTTGGCAACATTAACCGATAAACATACGGTGTAATGCTGCGTATCGATAAAACAAGAATATATAAATAAAGGAAAATACTAAAAATGTCAAAATAGAATTAAAAGGAAAACTTAACTACAGTTCAATATAAAGTATTTGATTTGAATATCACTTTAAATGCTCTACAAAACTACTGAAAGAAAATAGATTTATCACTTATCATATTTTTAGAAAATATATAATTGAAATTAAATCACAAAAACCTTTATCAACAAATAAATTCTAAAAGTATATTATTCAATTATTCCTTAAGATAGAAATATTAAAATCATTGACCTAAAATGCCTTCGTTAGCGAGGGATACTTTTGGCAATAGAGTTAACTTTGAATTGTTTTCCTCTGATTTGATAGGTAAACGAGGCCTTTTATTGGCTAGGATTGTGGGCGAAACGAGAACAGGTAAAACAATGGGCAGGGAAAGTTTTGTATTTTAGATTAGTTAGGAAATCGATGGCCTATATAATCCTCTATAAACTGGCTCATAAATAACCATTCACAAACAAATACGCACCCACATGTAAGCAACACATTATTGAAAAGATTCTGTTTTGAATCCTGGGCATCTGGTAATGATCAAGAAACTCAAATGAAGTAAGAGAGGAAACAATATTTTAAACTTATTTGTTAATATATATATATATATATATATATATATATATATATATATATATATATATAAATATATATATATATATATATATATATATATATATATATATATATATATATATATATATATATATATATATATATATATATATATATGAGTGTGTGTGTATGTGGGTGGGTTTGTGCAAGTGTGTATACAAATTTTGATAATACATTGTTCTGATTTGGATTGAAGTTGTTTGGTTGGTTTGTGACAAAATGATGCGGATTTAATTTATTCCAGACGCATTCTTGTTGTCCTTATTGTCTGTATAATTGGATTAGACCTTGACGTCTTTGCCTACGATGGTCTCGATGGTTTATCCCTTTGACGATGGGATTCTGAAGGATAAATACTTAATGCTTGTTTGATTTACGATGGCTGTTTAGAAAATCTTCCTCTCTTACTGACAGGGAAACAACTAAGAAATTGATAGCATTGTAATAAATAGCTTCTGCCTCTCCTGATCTAACTAGTGAATTTTGTACAAACAGTCATTGTCTGCAGAGGTTGAATCGGAAAGATAAGGATTGAGACCAAGATGCAGAGAGGGTACCAAGTATTTGCACAGGTGCGGGGTTTGGCTCAAAATCTGTGGTTTTTGCGTATTACCCAATTCAAGTATTCCCCGAGAGGTCATGGAACGTCTGGTTTTCTACAATGTTTTTCGCTCATGAACCTATATAAAGTCAACGGGAATTCCATGGGAGTTAAAGTCTCTGTAGTTCTTCGAAACTCTTTTCTCTCTCTCTCTCTCTCTCTCTCTCTCTCTCTCTCTCTCTCTCTCTCTCTCTCTCTCTCTCTCTCTCTGACATGTTGAAGAAAACGAAATTATTCATTCGATATTCATGTATGATACATAATGTTCTATAGATCATCATGGAATTCAAGGTAAAAGAATCTGTAACCATTTTTCAGTAATATACTACAGACAATTATTCATAGCATAGATTACAAATGAACGTAATTTCCCTACATACCTCAGTTCAATTAAACCTAGTTTTGAATTCCACAGAACTAATAATAAGCATCACTTGTTTGCTCATTAACATTCAAAAAGAGGCAGTGTCCGGTATTCCCACTGATGTATAAAAACAATATAGCATATTATTTACGGCAAACTCATTGATTATACAAAACCATCGGATATTTTCAAATATTCAGCATTCGAAAAGGAAAAGGCATTACATCCACTGAAAACATATTAATTACATTCAGCCTCGCCGGAAGTGTAACACAGAATCGCCAGCCATCAGAGAACAAGAGCTAATTAAGGATAAAAACGTTTTAATGAGAGTCATTAGTTCGTTGACTATTTACGGACTAACGAAGCTCTCCCGTGTTATCGCCGATAACGAGATTACACACCGCCATCAAAGACATAATGCATTTCAGGAAAATAGTTTTCGTCCGTAGGACATTGGAAAATAATGCA
>NC_090735.1:31199292-31209292 GCF_036898095.1 Palaemon carinicauda | reverse complement strand
AGATAAAAGTCACTGACAATTCTACTGTACTTATACCTGTCGAATTCAGGTGTTTTGTACTTAGAATTGAAATCAACCCATCTTCACCATCGTAGCTAATTGGTAGTTTGTTACTTGGCATTCAATTAATGATAAATTTTGCACATTTAGACGTGTTTTTTCATATTCAAATAAGCCATATATATTTTTGATACATTAATTTCTGGATTCTCTTAACGACCTCGGGATCAGAGCCCCAGGCGAAATCACACAAAGACAAAAGCTTGTCTCTGGCTGGGAAGCGAACCTTGGTCGGCAAGCTTGTACAGACAGTGACTAAACCACTTGGCCACGAAGAAAGATAAAAGTCAATAACAATTCTACTGTACTTATACCTGTCGAATTCAGGTGTTTTGTACTTAGAATTGAAATCAACCCATCTTCACCATCGTAGCTAATTGGTAGTTTGTTACTTGGCATTCAATTAATGATAAATTTTGCACATTTAGACGTGTTTTTTCATATTCAAATATGCCATATATATTTTTGATACATTAATGTCTGGATTCTCTTAACGACCTCGGGATCAGAGCCCCAGGCGAAATCACACAAAGACAAGAGCTTGTCTTCGGCTGGGAATCGAACCCTGGTCGGCAAGCTTGTACAGAAAGTGACTAAACCACTTGGCCACAAAGAAAGATAAAAGTCAATGACAATTCTACTGTACTTATACCTGTTGAATTCAGGTGTTTTGTACTTAGAATTGAAATCAACCCATCTTCACCATCGTAGCTAATTGGTAGATTGTTACTTGGCATTAAATTAATGATAAATTTTGCACATTTAGACGTGTTTTTTCATATTAAAATAAGCCATATATATTTTTGTAATTTTAAATGATAAATGGACTCTTATTATATCCGTAGGGTTTGTAATTTTAAATGATAAATGGACTCTTATTATATCCATAGGGTTTGTAATTTTAAATAATAAATGGACTCTTATTATATCCATAGGGTTTGTAATTTTTAATGATAATGATAAACGGACTATTATTATACCCATAGGGTTTGTAATTATAAATGATAAATGGAGTCTTATTTTATCCATAGGGTTTGCAGTTTTAAATCATAAATGGCTCTTATCATATCCAGAGGGTTTGTAATTTAAAATGATTAATGTACCCTTACTATATCCAAAGGGTTTGCAATATTCTATGATAAATGGACTCTTATTATATCCACAGGGTTTGTAGTTTTAGATTATAAATGGACTATTATAATATCCACAGGGTCTGTAATTTTTCATGATAATGATAAACGCACTCTTATTATATCCATATTGTTTGTAATTTTTAATGATAATGATAAACGACCTGTTGATATATCCATAGGATTTGTAATTTTGAATGATAAATGGACTCTTATTGCAGCAATAGAGTTTGTAATTTTAAATGATAAATAGACTCTTGTTATATCCATAGGGTTTGTAATTTTAAATTATAAATGGACTATTATTATATCCATAGGGTTTGCGATTTTTAAAGATAATGATAAACGGACTCATTATACCCAAAGGGTTTGTAATTTTAAATGATAAATGGACTCTTATTCTATCCATAGGGTTTGCAGTTTTAAATGATTAGGGTTTGTAATTTCTAATGATAATGATAAACGGCCTCTTATTATATCCATAGGGTTTGAAATTTTAAATGATAAACAGGGCTCTTATTATATCCATAGGGTTTGTAATTTTAAGTGATAAATGGACTCATTTCATATACATAGGGTTTGTAATTTTGAGAACAAAGCCCTGAGGTTTGTAATTTTTAAAGATAATGATAATCAGCCTCTTATTATATCCATAGGGTTTGTAATTTTAAATGATAAATGGACTCTTATTATATCTACAGGGTTTGTAATTTTAAATGATAAATGGACTCCTATTATATCCCCATAGGGTTTGTAATTTTAAATGATAAATGAACTCTTATATCCCTAGTGTTTGTAATTTTTAATGATAATGATAATCGACCTCTTATTATATCCATAGGGTTTGTAATTTTAAATGATAAATGAACTCTTATTATATCTACAGGGTTTGTAATTTTAAATGATAAATAGACCCTCATCATAACCATAGAGTTTGTAATTTTAAATGATAAATGAACTCCTAATGTAGCAATATGGTTTGTAAAATTAAAATAATAGATGGCTATGTAAGAAAAATAATCAATAAAATTCTACCTCTTTTGTGCATAATATTCACGCAGTCATAATGTATACTTTGAATTGACTATATGTATTTTAAACACAAATACAAAATAGATAAAAAATAAATAGTTTTGTCTGAGAAAAATGCCATTAACGAAATAGGATACGTAAGCTAGTCTTACATAACTAAAACTATATTCAAGAGATTAATAAAAAAATTTCATCCAAAACTCAAGTACTATATGATGTTTGGAAAACGAGATCACCGATTAAAGGAGTTTGGGCAAACCTATTGATCGTTGTATATCAAATAGTTTTATTTGTTTACTTAATTACCTTTTTTTGAGCGTTGCATTCTTCATTAGCTTGTTAACGATGGATATAATAAGAGGCTGATTATCATTATCTTTAAAAATTACAAACCTCAGGGCTTTGTTCTCAAAATTACAAACCCTATGTATATGAAATGAGTCCATTTATCACTTAAAATTACAAACCCTATGGATATAATAAGAGCCCTGTTTATCATTTAAAATTTCAAACCCTATGGATATAATAAGAGGCCGTTTATCATTATCATTAGAAATTAAGTTTTAAGAAATTGTGAAATTTTATTGTATATCAATTAAAATTTTAATGTTTTCTTTTGATGAAAACATTACACATAAGCATTCAAAGCACTATGATACATAGAAAAAAATTAGTAAGGTACTTCATACATCTTCAATCCCTATTATTATTATTATTATTATTATTATTATTATTATTATTATTATTATTATTATTATTGACAAGCATAATGCTATAAGCCCAAGGTCTGCACCAAAGAAAAATAGCCCAGTGAGGAAAGGAAATAAGAGAATAAATAGACTTTAAGTGAAGTGATAACATTCAAAATTAAATATTTCAAGATCATTAACAGCACTAAATTAGATCTATCATATAAAAACTATAAAAAACTTCATAAGAACAAGAGAAAGAGAAACAAGATAGAACAGCGTGACCAAGTGTACCCTCAAGCAAGAGAACTGTAACTCAAGACAGTGAAAGATAGTGGTCTAATATCTAAGGATAAACGTTCTTAAATATTTCGCCAGCAAACTTATTTTAGTTACATTCATTATAAAGAAGATTACATAACAGAGACCGTGTTAAGATTAATTATTACTTAATCATATAATTGAATCCTCCATTTCTATAATTCAAACCGGGTTGCAAAGGACATAATATGCAGCAGATTAAGTAGGACCAAGTGCCGTTGATAGCAGTATCATTAAATCAAGTCGGTAGATTATTATTGGATAGTTAATTTTTGTACTAGAAAATTATTCATAAACTATTTTATTTATATTTGAACACAACTAGGAAAATGATTAACATTTTCAATCGCCCCAAAATAGGACTTAAATAAAAACTGAACATTTTTCTTTGCCTTCATTATTACTATTATTATCATTATCATGAGCTAAGCTACAGCCCCAATAGGAAAAGCAAGGATGGTATAAAGTCAAGGGCTCCTACAGGGAAAATAGCCCAGGGGGAAAGGAAGTATGTAAACAGGTAGGATAGTATGCGAGACCGTATCGTAAAGCAAAAGACCTATAACCCAAGACAGTGGAAGACAATGGTACAGAGACTGTGACAAGATCTATATTTAGAAAATTTTACAAATACTGAATTTGAAATTCTTTCCTGAGAACCTGAACCGTAATTAAATTCAGACACCTGTGTAATAATAATAATAATAATAATAATAATAATAATAATAATAATAATAATAATAATAATAATAAGTTTAATTATTTTTATAATATAATAATAATATTGATAATTTTTATACAGAAAAAAATAATTTAAATTTCAACAAATAATTTGTTATTATATTTGAATGTCAAGGAGAGAGAGAGAGAGAGAGAGAGAGAGAGAGAGAGAGAGAGAGAGAGAGAGAGAGAGTTTTTGCTACAAACTCCGTACTTGGAAAACTTAATATGAAAAATTACTTCGTTAGCAAATAATAATAATAATAATAATAATAATAATAATAATAATAATAATAATAATAATAATAATAATAATAATAACTCTGCTCTAAAGGGATTAAAGGCCTCTCATGAATGGCAGAAGTAAGGGACATGATATTGCCCTAGCAAACAGGACAATACCCTAGAGACTGACCATACACACATATGATCAGTGCCCAAGCGCCCTCTCCATCCAAGCCATATCCAGGGAGGGTCAGGTAATTGCTGCTGGTGACTCTGCAGGTAGACCTATAGGCTCCACTAACCCCCATCCTTAGATCACAAGGAAGGTGAGGTTGCAGCCACTCAAGGAACTATCGAGTTTGAGCGGGACTCGAACCCCAGTCTTTCGATACCAATAGGCTTGGAATTTCCCGATAGAAAAAAAAAATCAGGAAAGGGTATTGAGTGAAAGGATGGCAACAAAAAAAAAAAAGAAAAAAAAGATATAATTTCAGTATTTTTAGTAAGGAGCGTCAAAGGTCAAACACAATATTCTTATTGATAAATTCAATTGTATTAACGTTTATGCCGTATTAATCCATTATACCTGATTAACTGTTAAAGAGATTGCTTCATAGATTTATTTGTTATTAAACAAAAATAATTATGGAATCTGACGTCAATAAAAAAAACAGGCTTCAGTCAAATACTAATTAGAAATAATTCCAGTCCTAATCTAATTCTGTGATTATAGATGTTAACTCCCTCATATGCAATTTAAAGATGATTATCATGCCATGTTTTGATGGAAATTTATTTCTTTATCTTTCAGATAAAGATATCATATATGCATTTCACAAAGAAGGTTATTTAGAAATAGATATTTAAAGGTCATCTTTCCTCCCATCGAAAGAACTGCCCGTGAAAATTAGATATGACAATATTATCTAGCAATTTCTCATTGTTCAGTAGCTTATTTTTTCATTAAATTGGACTTCTATGGATATGCAAGACTTTTTGGAATCTCCACCATCAACAATCACGACCTATAGCACATCTGTGACTGATTTGTAAGGTCTTTCAATATAGAAACATTAAAAGCCTTATTTCAAGAGCAAATATTACTTTAAGTAATTAATCGGGAATTAGGTTATGATCTGCTCTCTCTCTCTCTCTCTCTCTCTCTCTCTCTCTCTCTCTCTCTCTCTCTCTCTCTCTCTCTCTCTCTCTCTCTCTCTCGTAGGGTCCTTTTCAATGAGACAATATTTCCAATAACTCATTTTTAGAATAAACAGGATTTTCGGATTAGTGATCAATTCCGTATGTTATTGTACAACTTTATTAGCTAAATAATTCTTGACCGATGTTATTAATTCACCCATATAGAATAAAACACAAAAACGTTCATAGGAACATTTCATGATGCCAATAACTTCAGCCCTGTTTACGTTCTCCTTTTATTTGGGTTTTTTTATCATTGCCCTAAGATTAAGTCTCTGCAAACTGAAGTGATCTAACGTAGTTTTCGAAAAATATCCCATATTTTTGTGTTTATCTTACCAATTGTAATCCTTAGAACTTTCTCTAACTCGTTGGTACGGGAAATTAAAATCTTAAGCCTAATTTTTCATTTTGAGGGCAGTAATCAGACTTAACTTGCAAGCAGTGTTTAAACTTAAGCATGTGACCATTACTTTAGATGCTGTTGCTTTTTACCTTAGATTACCTTAAAACTTTTCCAATTTCCTTACATTTTAAGCTGGTAAAACCGGAACTAGCTTACAAAAACTTAAAAATTACCTCAAATTATCACCAACTAAGGTAATTACCTTAAAAGTGTAAACACTGGTTCCAAGAAGCAGACAGTTCACATCTCTGGGCCGGACACTAAGTTTGGTCCACATGAAAAGATGTGTGGAATATTCAGCCTGAAAATATACTGTATTTATGTCGGAAAAATTTAAACTAAATATTTTTTTAAATGGTTTTTAATATATTGTTTTTTATTATTAGAAAATAGCAAAAGAACGTTTCGGTTTTGTACATGACAAATAAAAAAATAGGGACAAAGTCAGATATAAGAAAACCATCACGTGTAAATACACGCACTAGCGCACACACTCTCTTCTATATATATATATATATATATATATATATATATATATATATATATATATATATATATATATATATATATATATATACTTTATATATATATATATATATATATATATATATATATATATATATATATATATATATATATATATATATATATATATATATATATATATATATATATATGAATCAAAAGCTTTATATTAAACTGCAGTTAGGTTTTTCTTTAAATGCTTATTTCGACATTTTTAGTATTTTTTTGTTAATTTATATTTTTTTTCTATACATAGCATTACACCTCATGCTTATTAGTCAATGTTCCCCAAAATCTTGTTCATATAGATACCATAATCAATTTTCTAGGATTTAGAGATTACTATTGAAATAATTAACTGGCCAAGATGAAAACAGCTCCTATTTACATACTGTCCTGGTTTTAACTTTTCCAACGTGATAGAATCATTCCAGCTCTCTTAATAACATAATTGTTACACTATTTTGAACGAACTATACAAACGCACAAAGCAAACAGTAATAATAATCGAATCTATTGTCTGAGTCAAACGATTTCCAGGACTGTTCGTGGAGCGAGAACTATCAGCTGCCAGATGAAGCTTCAAGGAAGCAATTCCCAAAGGTTAAATCTGGCAACACAGTTAAACTTGAAGCATAATTTCCAACTAAGTGGCTCCCTTGTACAGCAGGCAATTCTACCCCTTCCTGAAGCAAGGGGCCAGGTGGTGGTGGTGGGGAGGGGGGGGTGGGGGTGGGGGGGGGGGGGATGTCAGGCAATGAGGATAGGAGTGGAAATTGAAATGCAAGTTCGACTTCATGCAGGCAGCAAATTCGACATGATAGGATTTGGTACTTTGGAGTCTGGAAATAAGGTTTACATTACATGTGATGCCGCTGTGATCACACAAATCAACGAATACCCTAGTGGATCAGGGCACTGGGGCACCCGGTCGTGTCCGTCCCCCCATGAAAAAATAGTAACAAATAATATTGAAGATTTAGTTAGATAATAAGGACATGAATAAGAAATCTAGAAATAAAAAAAAGGATCTATTAAAAAATAATAAAATTTCGAGAAAACTATCAATAATAATGCCATTAACAATGGATTCGGTGTTTCCAGATAGAACTGGTGATTGCTGCCTATTTCATAATATTTACTTGAATGCTAAATACTATAATGTAGAAGGTATATCCCAATATGATGCGATAAGATACTTCATGAAAAGATAGAATTTCCCGTCATTACCAGGAGTCCGGTATGATACTATATCACGACCAAATAAAATACCTGACAGTAAGATTTTTATTTATTGTTGAAGCAACATATTTTTGCCAGTTTCCCTTTAGGACCTTTTTAACTTGCGCAAGGCCAAATATTTACTATAGCGCATTTGATGTACATATCATGTATTGTAGCGTACAATTCTGTGAGACGGTTGCCAGTTTGTAGCCACTTTTGTTTCAATGGTTCTATTTTAATGGAATTTTGATATATTTTCCCGCAAACGTTCATTATTGTTTGCTATATATCAACTCAGATTCTCTAGATGACAAACGAATTAGAATCCCATTATAACACAAATAACATCATATCCCACCATATCTGTCCTTCTCTCGTTAGAAGGAGGACAATTCGGTAAAACAATTACTGACCTAGCGAAAATTCGCTAACATGGCAACAGTGCAGTTATCATGTTGTTTTAGTTCTCAGAGTTCTCGTCCAGCCCAGGCTTAGTGATAGGGCTTTAGTAATGGCTTAGTATAGGAAGTGATGTGTCACAGAAGTGTGAAAGCTTGCTATAGGAAGTGATATTTGACATATAAGTCAGGTGTGACTTTCATTTTGTCTTTATATTAATTTCGTTTACATTTATGATGAAGCGTTCACCATCTCCAAGGTCTCAGACATAGAAAGGGTCAGTCATCGATGAATTTACCAAAGAAAATGAGGACTTGAGACAACACGCAAAGGAAAGAGCCCGTAAGTACCAAAATAGAAGAAAAACTTTATATACCATAACCAGGTTTGGTAGAGGTTACAGACGTATGACAAGGTACTTTTAAGTTCTAGAGCAATTACACAGAATACTTGAAGTTCTTGAACAATAATGCCAATTTTTATAGGAATATAGAGTCAGTTGCATAAAACTGATACTTTGTACAAGTTTCAAGCGCCATTGAAATGCAAAGGTTATTGTTTCTTTGTCTACCAAGCGAAGAGATGGATATTTTGTAAATTTACGTCAATCTGAAAATTTTTCATCAAATGATATATCTGATTAAAATTAAAATTTTATGCTTTTCAAGCGATCTGTTTATTTATTTTTTTTTTATTTACCAATTCGGTAAAGTTTTAGATTCAACCAAATTGGGAAATGTAATATATTAATATATTTTCCTAGTAAAGCACGTGATAACAAAAAACTTTCTCTCAATACATTATTGACGCTGATGTCTACTTACAGAGATAATTATTTCAGTTATTGTAGGTCTGCATTTTATTTCTAAGTGTTCTGTATACCTTTACGCTGCCACGGGACCTAGCTCTTGTTCCTTTGTATGTCTGTTTTCATCTTACTTGGCTCCGCCCCATTGCGTAATGTGACAATATTTGCTTGAATGCGCATTTGCTCCTCCCACTAATGTCGCTCCTCCAATCTAAATACTACTGGGTTCTTTTCAAGGGTTATTATTGGACGATTCATTGGTCTCTCAGTCTTGTTTCAAGGATCTGTTTTTCGTGCAATATAACATTGTAAACGATAGTATTTTGTTTTTTTCCCTATTTCATTATGGGAGAAACCCGTGATTGTCGTTTGTTTTCGGTTTTCAAAAGTTCCGGTTTCTATATTTTCAGCACACGTCACTTAACTGTCATGGATCCTCCGGTACGGTTGTGTGAAATATGTCGTTATTCCTATTTTGATGTGATCGGCCGATTTCATGGGAATTATAATGGAACTCCTGAAGTAGTGAATCGTTTTCTAAGGGAGCATTCCGTATTACCTTTAAGTGTCCAGTGTGGTAAATGTGATTCGCCTTTACATTTTCGTGAGGATAGACATGTGTTGTATTGTACCAAATCTGTAAAAATACCTAAAACGCGAAAAAGACGTTTGTGTAATTACACTGTCAGTGATTTTAAGGGAACTTTTCTGCACGGGTCCACCTTCCCCCGTGGAAATTAATTTTATTTGTCAACCATTGGTTGCATAAGTGTTGGGACCACCATTTCGTTATAAAGGGCCTTGGTATATCTTCTTCTACTAGTGTAGACTGGAGAAGCTTCTGTTCAGAAGTAACTGAATTTTGTTTTGATAACCAAGAGCCTATTTGTGGTGATGGTGTAATAGTGGAGATTGACGAATCTCATTTTGGTAAACGGAAGTTTGACCGTGGAAGGCCTCTGAGTGATATATGGGTGTTCGGAGGTATTGAGAGGGAGTCCAAAAAAACATTTATTGTTCCTTTAATTGACCCTTTACCGCAAAAGCGTGATGCAGCTACCCTCATCCCTTTAGTTCAGAAATACATTAAACAGGGCAGCATTATTGTGAGTGATAAGTGGCGGTCTTACAATTCTCTGGCCTCTCTGGGTTACGATCACCGCAGTGTAAATCATTCCAAGAATTTTGTGGATCCTTCGAACCCCGAAACCCATACACAAAATATTGAACGGCTTTGGCGGGAGCTGAAGGAGTGGATACA
>NC_090735.1:31188720-31193792 GCF_036898095.1 Palaemon carinicauda | reverse complement strand
AGGAGTGTGCCATGTTGTATTTTTCATTTCTATAATACGAGACGGTTCAGCGTGCATAATGTTTGCCAATGATAATTAGACTATGCTCTACCCGAAGACTTACGCACGCACACGTGCGAACACACACACACATACACACACACACATATATATATATATATATATATATATATATATATATATATATATATATATATATATATTGTATGTTTATGTAGGCGTTTAGTTATATATATATATATATATATATATATATATATATATATATATATATATATATATATATATATATATATATTATATATATATATATATTTAAATATATATATATATATATATATATATATATATATATATATATATATATATATATATATATATATTCAAATAAGCCATATATATTTTGATATATTAATGTCTGGATTCTCTTAACGACCTCGGGATCAGAGCCCCAGGCGAAATCACACTTAGACAAGAGCTTGGCTCCGGCCGGGAATCGAACCCTGGTCGGCAAGCTTATATAGACAGTGACTAACCCATTCGGCCACGAAGAAAGATAAAAGTCAATGGCAATTTCTACTATACTTATACCTGTCGAATTCAGGTATTTTGTACTAAGAATTGAAATCAACCCATCTTCACCATCGTAGCTAATTGGTAGTTTGTTACTTGGCATTCAATTAATGATAAATTTTTGCACATTTTTTTACGTGTTTTTCATATTCAAATAAGCCATATATATTTTGATATATTAATGTCTGGATTCTCTTAACGACCTCGGGATCAGAGCCCCAGGCGAAATCACACAAAGACAAGAGCTTGGCTCCGGCCGGGAATCGAACCCTGGTCGGCAAGCTTATATAGACAGTGACTACACCCATTCGGCCACGAAGAAAGATAAAAGTCAATGACAATTCTACTATACTTATACCTGTCGAATTCAGGTATTTTGTACTTAGAATTAAAATGGACCCATCTTCACCATCGTAGGTAATTGGTAGTTTGTTACTTGGCATTCAATTAATGATAAATTTTGCACATTTTTACGGTGTTTTTCATATTCAAATAAGCCATATATATTTGCATATATTAATGTCTGGATTCTCTTAACGACCCTCGGGATCAGAGCCCCCAGGCGAAATCACACAAAGACAAGAGCTTGGCTCCGGCCGGGAATCAAACCCTGGTCGGCAAGCTTATATATTATATATTAATTGAATGCCAAGTAACAAACTACCAATTAGCTACGATGGTGAAGATGGGTTGATTTCAATTCTAAGTACAAAATACCTGAATTCGACAGGTATAAGTATAGTAGAATTGTCATTGACTTTTATCTTCTTCTTCGTGGCCGAATGGGTTAGTCACTGTCTATATAAGCTTGCCGACCAGGGTTCAATTCCCGGCCGGAGCCAAGCTCTTGTCTATGTGTGATTTCGCCTGGGGCTCTGATCCCGAGGTCGTTAAGAGAATCCAGACATTAATATATCAAAATATATATGGCTTATTTGAATATGAAAAACACCGTAAAAATTTGCAAAATTTATCATATATATATATATATATATATATATATATATATATATATATATATATATATATATATATATGCATGAATATAAAGTATATATATATATATATATATATATATATATATATATATATATATATATATATATATATGTATATATATTTATATAAATATATATGTATATATATTTATATATATATATATATATATATATATATATATATATATATATATATATATATATATATATACATTAAAATACACAATTTTTCCGTGTATTTATGATAAATAAAATAACCCACAATGTATGAAAAATTAAATTCATTTAGCTTTCGAAGGGACCATCTCCCTTCCTCATCAGAAAACAAATGGGAGATGGTCCCTTCTAAAGCTAAATTAATTTAATTTTCCATACATTGTGTGTTATTTTATATATATATATATATTTATATATATATATATATATATATATATATATATATATATATATATATATATATATATATATATATATTTATATATATATATATATGTATATATATATATATATATATATATATATATATATATATATATATATATATATATATATATATATATATATATATATATTTATACATATACATATATATACATTTATATATATATGTATATTTATATATATATATATATATATATATATATATATAGTATATATATATATATATATATATATATATATATATATATATATATATATATATATATATATATATATATATATATATATGCATATATATAAGACTTATATATGAAAATATGACCATGTATATATAAGAAATATATATGAACATATGACCATGTATACATAAGAAATATAAATGAACATATGACAATGTATATATACATACATATATATATATATATATATATATATATATATATATATATATATATATATATATATATATATATGTATATATATATATATATATATATATATATATATATATATATATATATATATATATATACATATATATATATATATATACAGTATATATATGTAATCATGTTAATATAAATGGATACACACATATTCATAACGAATTAATGAAGAAGTACATAAAGTCAGGCTTTAGAAGATATAACCGTTAAGGAGTAATGCTGAACATGGATCAAATTATAAAAAGGAAATGGTTATTTAAAGCAATTAATCTATCACAAGATAGGTCGTTTGTATAATCTTCATGTATATAGTAATTGTTGAATGAATATTTCAAACCCATTCTTACACGACACCATGAATAAGATATATCTAACGGTAGTAGCTAAGAGTTAAATATTTACCAATTCATGAAAAAAAAAAATCCTTGGGATATATATATTCAAGACTAGAAATAGGAAAAGGGATTTTACATCATCAAAGGAATCGACTGGAATCTGGAAGGGTACACATTCAAAATTCCGAAGAGAAATTCTGAGGGGAATTTCTCGACGGAAATACCGGATGACTGGTGGACACCGAGAATTTTTTTCTGAATAACAATGGAATTATCAAAGAATTTATCATATCTGTTTCCAAATGACGCCAGGAATTCCTGGTGCCGAAATTCCCTTAGACTTGAGTACCGTAATGTTCGTTAGAATCATTATTCCGGAATGAGGGTCTTGTACCCATCAAATGAATCTGGGTCAGGAATTCTCAATTGAAATTTTGAAAAGAACCTTCCTTTTTATGGAAGGATATCAAAGTAGGAACGATACATAATTTCAGTTATGTGAAACTGCTTATTCTCTCTCTCTCTCTCTCTCTCTCTCTCTCTCTCTCTCTCTCTCTCTCTCTCTCTCTCTCTCTCTCGTGAGTATATCGTAAGGACTGCTTTTCCTCTTCATTATATGAGTTTCATTGAAAAAGGTTTTTCACAAATTAAATGAAGACTTCCAAAGTTGACAAAGGTCTTATTATCTCGTTAAATACCTCATGTTCATGAAAATATTTCTTACGTTTGAGGAAATCCTACACAGAAATATAAAGGAATATTTCAATTTAACAAGTAATATTTTTTTCAGCATCCATAGGAGGAAACATATCATAAAATCATATATATATATATATATATATATATATATATATATATATATATATATATATATATATATATATATATATATGCATATATACATATATACATATATATATATGTATATATATATATATATATATATATATATATATATATATATATATATATATATATATATATATATCTACATAACATATACATATATATATATATATATATATATATATATATATATATATATATATATATATATATATATATGAAAGTAAATCAATATATCTTTTAATATTTCGCGCTTAACGTAAAACGAAAGTTGAAATCTGTATAGTTGTATCACACAGTCAGCATAATCACAGCAGGTAGAATCCGTGGCGTAACTCCATTCTCGTCATAAAATGTGGAGCCTCAGCATCCATTACCGTAATAAAATCCATAACAAGGAGAGTGGCCCTGCTTAATAGGAATGTCAAATTAAATCTGCTCTGTTCCATTCACCAAATTGTTCCCATTCCCATTCCCATTCCCATTCCCAGGGACGCACTAATGATGTGAGGCCGTTCGGTAATCAAGGGATTCCCGGAGACCACTGTGGTTTATATGAATTCCAAAACAGGAAAGGAATACGATTTCGTCCTCTTTCCAAATTCTATATTTGCTCTTTAGTTATGCGTTTGGGAGCGATAATATATATATATATATATATATATATATATATATATATATATATATATATATATATATATATATATATATATATATATATAAATAATATATATATATATATATATATATATATATATATATATATATATATATATATATATATATATATATATATATATATGTATATATATATATAGGGTTTTGGTGGCCTAATTGGTTATGTTCCCACTTGGTTATCGCCAGACTGGGGTTCAAGTTCCGTTCAAACTCGTTGAGTCCTTTGTTTGGTCGCTGCAACCTCATCATCCTTATGAGCTAAGGATGGTAGTTTTGGGGAGCCTATAGGTCTACCTGTTGAATCATCAGCAGCCATTGCCTGGTCATCCCTGGTCCTATGTTGATGGAGAACTGATCATATCTATGTATGGTCAGTCTCTAGGGTATTGTTCTGCTTGTTAGGGGATGTCACTGTTCCTTGCTTCTGTCAATCAGGAGTGACCTATAAATCCTTAAATAAAGACTGCAGATTTCATAGCTCCTAAGCTCTGCTATTTTCCGCAAGTTACCAAGAAGAGGTTTTTATGTACTTATTGGAGAATTGAGATTGTTGCTCCATTATGTAAATGTGTTTGCGGAAGCTCATGGCTACCTGATTACTGCCCATTTTCTATAACTCACACCTTGGAGCATCTGATGTCATTACAATTTTCAAGATTGTACATAGAATCCTTGATTGTGGTCAGGAGGATCATGTGATTGGTTTTGATTTAGTGCTGAATTTGGTCGTGTTAATCATAAGGTCCTTGTTTTTC
>NC_090735.1:31176220-31183720 GCF_036898095.1 Palaemon carinicauda | reverse complement strand
AGAACAACAGAGTTTTTTAGTCTGAATCTGTGTTGTCTGGCTTGGGGCTGAGTCCCCCTCGCTGACCTAACACAGACAAAGGGAGCTTAGCTCCCTTAGGTCACTACCGAAGGTTTCTGTGGTTATGATTCCTTCTTTTGTGATCTACCAGACTAGTCCTTGTTGCTGTTCTCGGGGGAGGATAAGTTCTTCCCTTGGGAGTAGCAACGCCTTCCTTGCTTTGGTGCTCTGGGAGCTGGCAAGTATTGCTGGCCTTCCCCCTTAGATCTCCCTTAGGCTAAGATAAGTTTCTTGGCTGCGGGTGATCTGTCACTAAAGCAAGGTTGGCAGGACCCTCTTGTCCCTTCCCCCTCTATCTCCGTAATGGCCTAGCCATTACTGTACTGTACGTCGTTCTACATCTGGACCTAGTATAGGTTAGGATGTGGAATTGACTCAGCCCCTTGCCGGCCGGCAGTGCTGCTGGCCGGCAAGGGTCTTATGTTTTCGAGTGCTGCCCGGACCTCTCTTGGTCCCTCATCCATGCCTGCCGGCAGAGCCGGACGGCATTGGTCAAGGAAGCCTGAATTAGTTTCTCCCCTTCCTTATATGCACTCTTTCGGTTGCCGGGCTTGGAGGTTGTGTACACTCTTATCCCGGCATCCCTTCTATTTTTCTTCTAAGTGCTGTACCTGTCCCCGGCTGCCGGCCTATGAGGCCGGCAGCCGGGCAGGTGTAATCCTCTGGTTCTTTTGCTGCCGGCTGGCATCGGTCTTGTACCTTTGCCGGCCGGCTTATGTCAGCCCTTGTCTGCCGGTCACCAAGAGTGTGGCCGGCAGCTGGGTACTACCTTGTGTAGTTGCTGGCCGGCAGCCATTACCGGCCAACACTGGCTGTTACCGGCCGGCAGTTGCTGCCGACCGGCACAGGCATTTGAACCAGAGTGCTGCCGCCCTATAGCTGTTAAGTAGTATACTTTAAAGCTAGTTGTGGTGTGTGCCGGCCGGCAAAGGCAGGCCGGCACACATCCC
Organism: Palaemon carinicauda; assembly: GCF_036898095.1. NCBI lineage: Eukaryota > Metazoa > Arthropoda > Malacostraca > Decapoda > Palaemonidae > Palaemon > Palaemon carinicauda. Next base: position 31,182,710 of record NC_090735.1, on the reverse strand, counting down.
CCTATACTGTACTAGTATTCTTCTGTATAGCATATACAGTAAGAGGAAAACTATAGTAAGGGTTTTGGTACAGCACTGTGTCTTCTAACACTATTGTGTTTTCTTGCACACCCCTTTGCTGTTGCCCTCAGATAGGAAGCTGAGTTCTTCCCTGTCTATTATCCAGGATTTTAAAATCATTGCTTAGGTGTGAGCTCCACCTGTTTCCTCTGGAAACCTTGCATTGGTTACTCTAGAAGAGATAAACCATTTTTGATTTTATTATCTGGAAGGCTGCAACAATGGGTTATGAGGGAAACACAAGTGTGTGTCTTTCCTTTATGAATTGTTATGCTATACTATGCATATCCAGTGATACATAGTTCACTTGATACTCATGGAAATTTCTTCTCTTTACAGGAGGACCCTCCAAAGTGCGGAAATGTTTTCTGCAATGTCCGCAGCAAGAACCTCTGCGGACACGAGTGTTGTAGGAGACATGCAGCATGCGCTGTCTCCAAGGATGATCTCCAGTATTGGGACCCTCAGGTATGTACTGTATGCACTAACCTGATTACTGAGGCTTTTGATTCCCCTAGAACGGCGGAATCAAGGGATATAGCAAGGGAAAAGCTTCGTACTTGGGTAAGGGGCTTCAAGAAGAACACCTCTGGCCCTTATCTTCCAAGTGAGAAGATGAGGGCGTATCTTTTTCCCCAGGTATCAGCTGATGCAGTGATTCCCCAGCCTCAAGAGGAGATCCCTCAAGATCAAGTCCAGGGGGACGTGGAAGTCGCAGTTGCGATGCAAGACATCCAGTTAGATGACAGGATGTCTGACCTGGACGAACGTTTGGAACAAGACCACCTGGCAGAAGGTCAGGATGAAGTTCAAACCCCGGATGTCGTAGAGGATGAGGTCGACGAGGGTGTCGGCTATTCCGGTTCAGATTCCGGACCCTATCCCCTCAACATCGGCCGGTCTCCCAGTAGAACTGGGACAGGCCCTCTCTTCGATTGTTGGAATGATCCAACAAATGCAGAAGGAGAATCAGGAGAAGGCGGCTGCTATGGAACTGCGTATGCAGTCCCTGGCAGAATCACGTGGGCCCTGGAAAGGGGCTCAATGTGAAAGACCTTCCCGTATGCTCAGATGCTAACCCCTGGAGGTATGCTGAGCACATGCCAATGACGACCGGAAAGATCGTCATCTCGGATAAGCTGGGTTCAGTTCCACTAGAGGAGGTGGAATTTTGGCCCAGCAAGGCATCATATCCGGACTGCTATGTCCGGCTGAGAAAAGAACCAGCTTCAAGGGAGGAGACAGAGCCGAAGGAGGTCATTATTATGGACCACGCTAAGGCTCAAGCCCTACTTTCATCCTCGATGAAAGAGAGGGGCTTCTCTAACTCGAAGGTAGCTGCATTGAACAAGAAGCTCCCTTCTTTTGTGTCCTCTCCTGCTAGAGCCTTCCCCTTTTTACAGAAAGGGTTTGCGGCTGTCCTAAAGGCAGTCGAGGCCGGCAAGCCTTGCCCCTCCCTGGAGGAGTGTAAACCCTTGTCGCTGGCCCTGCCTATGGACCACAAAGACTGGAAGGATGTCCATCTGACATTCTCAGTGGGAAAGTTGGAGGCTGATATTGCCGGACGGCAATTCGGCGAGGACCTCCCCAAGCTGTCCGACTCTCTTTTACGAAGAGAGTTCGAGACAAAAGAAAGACTGGCTGCCTCAATGTCTCATCAGACTACTCTTGAGACGATGGCAAGTGACCCCAAGGTCCATGAAATGTTCATGGTAGTGGCTAAGTCTCACCTAGCCACAGTGACGAAGGACCTTTATAGCTTCGTCAGGGCAAGGAGAGCTTGCAGGGAGTTCGTGTTCACCGGGGCCTCGGTGAGACACGAGCCAAAGAAGTTAATCTCCTCCAACATTTGGGTAAAAGTCCTTTTCCCTACCGATGTGGTCAAAGAGGTTGTTGATAAGGCCGCCGTGGAGAACAGAAACCTTCTCCAGAAGTGGGGCCTGGCTATCAAAAGAAAATCTTCCCCGGATGAGGGTCCTCAACCAAAGAGGAAGAATATGAGGACTAGGCTACCGTCTCGGTCAGCCAAGCCCTTTAGACAGCAACAGCAACTGCAATTGCCATTGCCTCCAGTGCCCCAGATGGTGGCACAAACCCCGACTACTTTTCAGTGGGTACCCCAGGCTGTGCCAGGTCAGTCATCCACATTCCCCCCAATGTTCGAAGGACAGTCTTCTTCCTTTCGTGCAAAACCTAGAGGAGCAGCCAGAGGCTCGTCTAGGCGCCCCTCAAGGGGAAGGGGATTCCGAGGTGGTCGTGGTCAGGGAGGCAAGACCTCAGGACGGCAGTCCAAGTGAAACGATACCGGTAGGAGGGAGACTGATGAAATTTTGGGATCGCTGGACCTTCGATCCCTGGGCCCAAAGCCTACTCAAGAATGGACTGGGCTGGAGCTGGTAAAGCACTCCACCCCCGTGCCTTCGGTTTTTCCAACACTCCACCCCCGTTCTGGAGGAGTACGTTCAAGAACTGTTGGAGAAAAGGTGATCCGAAAGGTGAAGTCCATTAAATTCCAAGGGAGGCTGTTTTGTGTTCCCAAGAAAGACTCGGAAAAGCTCAGAGTCATTCTGGACTTGTCGCCACTCAACAAGTTCATAGTGAATTGCAAATTCAAGATGCTAACACTGCAACACATAAGGACCTTACTGCCCGAGAGGGCATACTCAGTCTCTATAGACTTGTCAGACGCCTATTGGCACATTCCAATCAGCCGTCGACTCTCCCCCTACCTAGGGTTCAGGCTACAACGGAGACTATACGCCTTCAGAGCCATGCCATTCGGGCTAAACATAGCCCCAAGGATTTTCACGAAGCTTGCGAGCGCAGCTCTCAAACAATTACGCCTAAAGGGAATTCAGGTAGTAGCCTACCTGGACGACTGGCTGGTGTGGGCAGCATCCGAGACCGAATGCTTGCAAGCTTCCAGTCAGGTGATCCAGTTCCTAGAGTACCTAGGCTTCAAGATCAACAGAAAAAAGTCTCGACTTTCTCCATCCCAAAGGTTCCAGTGGCTGGGAATCCACTGGGACCTTTTGTCAGACAGTTTCTCCATCCCGGCGAAGAAAAGGAAGGAGATAGCGGGCTCTGTCAAGAGACTTCTAGATTCCGAAAGGATATCAAGACGCGAACAGGAGAGGGTACTAGGCTCTCTCCAGTTTGCTTCAGTGACAGACCCAGTGCTAAGAGCACAGCTAAAGGATGCAACCGGAGTTTGGAGAAGGTATGCATCAAACGCGCGAAGAGATCTGAGAAGGCCAGTGCCGCCTCGGCTACGTACTCTTCTCAGGCCTTGGTCCCAAGCCAGACATCTAAAGAAGTCGGTTCTTCTTCAGCCACCTCCCCCGTCGATAACGATTCACTCAGACGCCTCAAAGGAGGGATAGGGAGGTCACTCTCATCGGGAAAAAAGTCCAGGGGACTTGGTCCTAGCTATTCAGGACCTTTCATATAAACTTTCTAGAAGCTATGGCAGTGCTCCTTACCTTAAAGAAAGTCTCCCCGCGTCACTCGATCCACATAAGATTGGTGATGGACAGCGAGGTGGTTGTGAGATGCTTGAATCGACAAGGGTCGAGGTCACCACCTCTCAACCAAGTGATGTTAGCCATTTTCTGATTGGCAGAAAAGAAGAAGTGGTACCTGTCGGCGGTTCACCTTCAAGGAGTCCGCAATGTGACAGCGGACGCTCTATCCAGGTTCACACCGATAGAGTCGGAATGGTCCTTAGATGCAGGATCATTCTCCTTCATTCTGAATCAAGTCCCAGACCTGCAGATAGACCTCTTTGCGACGAAAGACAACAAGAAGTTGCCCCTGTACGTGTCCCCGTACGAGGACCCCTTAGCTGAAGCAGTGGACGCGATGTCCCTCGACTGGAACAGATGGTCCAGGATTTATCTGTTCCCTCCTCACAACCTTCTGTTGAGGGTCCTTAACAAACTGAGATCCTTCAAGGGGGTAGCGGCAATAGTGGCCCACAAGTGGCCGAACAGTATGTGGTTCCCCTTGGCGTTGGAACTACAGATGAAGTTTGTGCCGCTACCACATCCAGTTCTGACCCAGCAAGTCCAGAAGTCAACTGTCTGCGCTTCATTACAGAAAACCCGGACCCTGCAGCTCATGATATTCTCGCCCTTGCGGTGAGAAAGCATTTCGGGATTTCGAAAGCCAGCATAGACTTCCTAGAAGAATATAAGTGCAAATCGACTAGAAGGCAATATGAGTCATCTTGGAGAAAATGGGTGGCCTTTGTAAAGGCAAAGAATCCGCAGGATATCTCAACAGACTTCTGCTTATCTTTCTTCATCCACCTCCATGGCCAAGGGTTGGCAGCAAACACGATTTCAGTGTGTAAATCTGCTTTGATGAGACCCATTTTATTTGCCTTCCAGATCGACCTAGGTAACGAGATCTTTAATAAAGTTCCGAAAGCCTGCGCTAGGCTCAGACCTTCAGCACCTCCAAAGCCCATCTCATGGTCTTTAGACAAAGTTCTTCATTTCGCCTCCCTGTTGAGCAATGAAGAATGTGCGTTAAAGGATTTGACGCAAAAAGTTATTTTCCTATTTGCACTCGTGTCCGGGGCCAGGGTTAGTGAGATCGTAGCCCTCTAAAGAGAGGCAGGTCGTGTTCAGTTCCTGGATGGGGGGGGATCTGAACCTGTTTCCGGATCCTACGTTTCTCGCCAAGAATGAGTTACCCACCAACAGGTGGGGTCCCTGGAGAATCTGCCCTCTGAAAGAAGATGCATCTCTATGTCCAGTAGAATGCCTAAAGGTCTATCTTCGTAGAACTTCAGACTTCAAGGGTGGTCAACTATTCAGGGGAGAAACATCAGGCTCAAATTTATCTCTGAATCAACTCAGAGCGAAAATCACATATTTTATTCGCAGAGTGGATCCTGACAGTACACCCGCAGGTCAAGATCCGAGGAAAGTTGCCTTATCCCTAAATTTCTTTAATTGTATGGATTTTGAACATCTCCGTTCATACACGGGCTTGAAGTCTTCCGGGGTGTTCTTTCGCCACTATGCGAAGCAAGTAGAGGAACTTAAGAGATCTGTGGTAGCAGTGGGTCGTGTAGTTAACCCTACTGTTTAACTCTGCGAGGAACAGTGGTCTTAATTGGGACGATTAAGCCCAGGGTGAGTGTGTAGATACATACTGTACTACAAACTAAAGGAGGGCACCAAGTGCCTACATAGACTGTTCCTTCCTTCAAAGGTGAACCTAGGATAAGTACAGACATGTGTGCCGAGCGTTTCTAACGCTAATGTGATTGATTTGTAATACAGACTTTTATGACTTGATACCTCGGTATCTTATTAAGTGGCGTTTAATGGTTTTTCTTTCAGATAAACAAGTTCTGTTTACTATCATACTTATGCTTAAAGTTTTGGGTTATCCTCTTATATATATATATATATATATATATATATATATATATATATATATATATATATATATATATATATATATATATATATATATATATATATATATATATATATATATATATATATATATATATATATATATATATATATATATATATATATATTTGTTGTTAACCTGTCTGTTTATTGTCTGTCAATAAACTTGTTCTTGAGAACCTTGCGTCTCTTTCACCTGTGTCAATTTATTGGTATAATTGAGCATTTAATTCTATGTATCTTATCTGGGATAATTCGGATAGAATTGTTCTGTTATGCAAGCTATGTTGCATTGGTTTATGTAAGTCCCCTAATGGGAGGACTCCGTCCCATAAAGGGACGAGGGCGGTTTTATTAGTTTCTTCCTATGCGGATATAAACCTTTGTCCAATACAAGTATTGTGCGGATTACTGGTCAATATATATTGACGCAGTGGTTCTATACAAACTATGCTTTACTTAATATAGGGCGAGACCACTATATTAGCTTGCCTGGTATTCATACATAGGTATATGTACTCTTCGAGACTTTTCCAGAGTCTAGTAAGACTCTTCCCTGTAGGGGGCAGGAAGCTCTAACATAGTTTATGGTTAGTTGAAAAGATGTATAACGGTAACATCTTAGGTCTCTAGGTCTAGTCGACCGGGAAAAAATTACCTCCGGGGAGTACGGCACGTTCTGAGAATCCACAGATACAGTAATGCTCTGGTACACTTCCATCAGGACGACATGGCTTGAGCCCAAAAAACAGATTTTGAGCGAAGCGAAAAAATCTATTTTTGGGTGAGATGGCCATGTCGTCCTGATGGACCCGCCCTTGCCTTTCTAAGAAAGGGCTGTAGGACCCCTCCCTACAAACAGTATCTGTAGCACCTCGTGTACGCTACAAGGAATACAGATGGCGCCAGGATTGGCGCCAGGCACGCATACGAATCGGAGGATAGGGAAGCCTTGGGAGCGGCTCCCCTTTTTTTTTCCCGAATTCGTATCTCGCCAA
>NC_090735.1:31149484-31171984 GCF_036898095.1 Palaemon carinicauda | reverse complement strand
ATTGTCTGTCTTGTGAACTTGTCATGTCCTGTTGCCTTGAGGTTTTGTATATAAGGAGAGTGTTCCACAACAATATAACTCAGTCGTTTCCAATCTGCCTTTGATTTCACAACTCCTCTCTCGGCCCGTCACATTGGTGACCCCGGAAGTCGACTCGCTCCAACCGCCTTCCACCCCGACCCCCTCGCCCCTTCATCGTTGGTACTATGGCGGACTCTACGGCAGTTGGTGCTGCGGCCGCTCCATTCAAACTTTCATCGTTTGCCAGCGGAGAGGCGTTTGCTTGGTTTCAGCGCGCAGAAGTCCAGTTTCGTATCAAGGGCGTGACTCGCTCAACCACCAAAGCGGATTATGTTCTCGCGGCGATACCCGAGGACACCTTCCCAGAAATATCCGACTGGCTTTGTGAACAAGGAGACACCCCAATAGCGTATGACGACCTCAAATCATACCTTCTGCAGCAGTACTCGCCGTCGCCAGCCGCCCGTATAGCAAAGCTTTTTCAGCTCTCGCAACAACCGTTGGGGGACCAAAGGGCTTCGCTTGCCCTCAGGGAAATGACCAGTATCGCTCGCCTTCAACCTGCCGCAGACGGCTCTCCTCGTGAGGTGAACCTACTCCATGCCCTTTGGATACGCCGTTTACCTGAACCTGTGCGCGCTGCCATACCCGATGTCGATAGTTTACCCATAAAGGACTTGATGACCAAAGCCGACGCCCTTATGGACAGCCACTTCAAGACCTCCATCAACGCCTCCACCCCTGACGACGAGGATGCCTATTCAACGTCAACCGAAGCTGACATGAATGCCGTAGGACATACACGCCTACCCCGTGACGTGCCGAAGCGGCGACAAAGCCGCCCACCACCCACCAATCGCTCGCGCCCCAACGAACGACTTCTACAGCCACTTACTACCTCCCATCCGCCGCAGTTTTGCTACTACCACTTCAGATTCGGGGCAACCGCGAAGAAATGTGCCACAGATTGTCAGTGGCCAAAAAACGTGTAAGTAGGCCATCGCTTGTGGCGGTGGCCTTCCATGTTTCTAATCTTTTCTTTTTACAGGATGCAGGAACGGGCGTGCGATTTTTGGTAGACACGGGTGCTTGTCGTTCTCTATTGCCAAGGAAACTCTTCAAGTCACAACGTAGTCTGTCTACATCTGCCGACGTCCGCTTGGTAGCTGCCAACGGATCTGCGATACCCACCTACGGTTACGAGAGCCTCACATTATCGTTCGGAAACGGTAAATTCAATTGGAAGTTTCTCGTTGCTGACGTCACAATGCCAATCCTCGGTGCGGATTTCCTCTCTCATTTCCACCTTCTGGTCGATGTCGCCCACCGACGATTGGTCAACGCAGACTCGTACTTGTCGACACCTCTTCAACCTGCCCCCTCTAACCTCGCTCTCCACATCAGCGCACCCACGGATGCCTACGCCCACCTCCTCACGTCGTACCCGGAAGTTTTCCGTCCAGAACTTCGCCAAACGCCCACGGTTCCTGCCAAGCATGGTATTTATCACCATATCAAGACGACAGGACCCCCAGTCTTCGCAAAATTCAGACGTCTGGCACCGGAACGATTGGCAGCCGCCAAACAGACGTTCGCCGAAATGGAGAAAATGGGCCTTTGCCAAAAGGCCTCCAGCCCATGGTCGTCACCCTTACACATTGTTCTGAAGAAAGACGGCTCCCTCCGTCCGTGCGGGGATTACAGGCGCCTGAACATGCAAACAGAACCGGATCACTACCCCCTCCCAAACATTGCCGATGTAACCTCCTACCTGCACAAAGCAAAGGTTTTCTCTACGCTCGACCTCCTGAAGGGGTATTATCAGGTGCCTATGAACCCAGAAGACATCCCCAAGACCGCCATCACCACTCCGTTTGGCACATACACCTTCAATTACTCCTGTTTTGGCCTTCGTAATGCTGGGGCAACGTTTCAACGTCTCATGGATGGCATCTTAGGGGACCTCCCTTTCTGTGTATGTTATGTGGACGACATACTTGTGTTCTCCTCCTCAAAAGAGGAACACCTCCGTGAACTGCGCATCGTGCTCGACCGCCTGCAACAAAACGGCCTTGTAGTCCGGTACGACAAGTGTACCTTTGGCGCCAACGAAGTGTTGTTCTTAGGGCACCGTATCACTCCTGAAGGAGTCCATCCCCTCCCTGAGAAGGTAGCAGCCGTTCAGAATTTCCCCACGCCCTCGACCGTCAAAGCTCTGCAGGATTTCTTGGGCATGATCAACTATTATCACCGTTTTCTGCCAGCCATTGCCACCACTCTTGCTCCCCTGTACGCCTCCCGCAAGGGCAAGCCAAAGGATTTGAAGTGGGGTCCCCTTCAAGAAGCGGCCTTCTGCAATGCAAAGAAGGCCCTATTAACTGCTGCGGCTCTCACTTTTCCTATCCCACACGCCCCTCTCCTTCTCTCCACCGATGCCAGCGACGTCGCTATTGGTGCAGTACTCGAGCAGGTGGTCAAAGGCTCGCCCCCCCCCATTGGCCTTCTTCAGCAGAAAACTGTCCAAGGCAGAATCAGGTTATTCTACCTTCGATCGAGAATTGCTGGCGGTGCACTTGGCTGTCCGTCACTTTAGCCATTTCTTAGAAGGTACGCCCTTCGTCATTCGCACAGACCACGTGCCTATGGTGCACGCCTTCACTCGACAGTCTGACGCATGGTCCGCCCGTCAACGCCGACATCTCTCCGCCGTGGCTGAATACAATTGCACCCTCCAATACGTCCCTGGAAAAATGAATCCCGTTGCCGATGCCCTGTCAAGAAACACGTTGGCTGCCGTTCAACTGGGATTGGATTACAACGCCCTGGCTGAAGCCCAACGACAGGATCCAGAGTATCAAGCTTGTAGGACATCCTGCACGTCCCTCCGTTGGGAGGATTTTCCCCTCAAAAACTCCAACACCACCCTCCTCTGTGACGTCAGTACTGGTAGACCGTGACCTTGGATTCCTGCTCCCATGCGCCGACAGGTGTTTGATTTCATCCACGGCCTTTCACATCCCTCGTGCCGTTCTACTGCACAGCTGCTGAAGGCAAAGTTCATTTGGCACGGCATTTCTAAGGATGCTAAGGATTGGGTCCGTGCCTGTACTTCTTGCCAAACTTCCAAAGTACATCGACACACGGATTCAGGAGTGGGCACCTTTCCTCAACCTCAGCGTCGTTTCGCACACATTCACGTCGACGTTGTAGGCCCCCTACCCACATCACAAGGACATCGTTACCTGTTTACCGTCATCGACCGCTCCACTCGTTGGCCTGAAGCCATTCCCATGGAAACTGCAACGTCCGCCTCATGTACATCTGCCTTACTCTCTGGATGGATTTCAAGATTCGGTATCCCTGAGCATATTACTTCTGACAGGGGAACCACTTTCACCTCTCAATTATGGACGTCATTAGCGAATCTCCTGGGCATCACCCTACATCAGACAACGGCCTACAACCCCGCTGCCAATGGAATGGTTGAACGTTTTCATCGCACCCTCAAAGCAGCTTTGATGTCCTGCTGCAAGGATTGCAACTGGTTTACTCAGCTTCCCTGGGTCCTCCTTGGACTAAGGACCACTCCTAAAGACGCCCTCGACGTCTCGGCAGCTGGAATGGTGTATGGCGACCCGTTGGTCGTCCCTGCCGAGTTTTTTCCTTCTACAACCTCCTCCGACGATCTCCAGCGCATACGTCACTTCGTGGGAAAATTTACTCCGTGCCGCCAGACTTACAAGCCCCCAGCGAAGCATCACATACCAACGGACTTGCACTCTGCAACGCACGTCTTCCTGCGCAACGACACCAGCAAGCCACCGTTAACGCTCCCTTACACGGGACCTTTCCTTGTGATCCGACGCAGTCCGAAAGCATTCCTCCTAAACATTCGGGGCAAAGAAAACTGGGTCTCCATTGATCGTCTAAAACCTGCTTATCTTCTGCCAGATGACCCGCCTACAGTTCGCCTCTCTAGATCAGGGCGCCCTATTTAACATGTACAGTATGTCATTTTTAGGGGGGGAGCCATGTACCAACCGTGTTTCACACAATTGTACATAATTCCTTTTGTATATATTATGCTTGTATCTTCGCTCCTCCCTCGCACTAAAACGAACATGAAAATTCCTGTCTGGTTTTTCCTCTGTGATATTGTCTGTCTTGTGAACTTGTCATGTCCTGTTGCCTTGAGGTTTTGTATATAAGGAGAGTGTTCCACAACAATATAACTCAGTCGTTTCCAATCTGCCTTTGATTTCACAACTCCTCTCTCGGCCCGTCACAGTATAGTAACAAAGCTAAGGTTAGAATTACTTAGTAAATATTACGTTATGAGGGAGAGAGAGAGAGAGAGAGAGAGAGAGAGAGAGAGAGAGAGAGAGATCTTTCCTGGGACAGGTATTTCCATCACCAAGTTTAACTTAGTTTTAAAACCATTTCATGGGGATAATGAGAAATATAATCCTGGAAAAAAGGAATAAACGGATAATTAATAGCATTTTCTTTTCTCTATAACATCGGTCGACTCTTTGACTTTGAAAGCGCAGAAGGTTTATATTTGAAATAAGCATAATCAATGAGCAACTGGAAGTCGGATATCAGGAGACCTTGTTTACCCACTCAGCCAAGTTCTTTCATCCCCAATTACTGATCTTCTCAGGTGTTTTATGCTGGAATACCTTCATTTAAGGCTTATTCACATTACGGTTATAACTTATTAATATGGCACTCTATTCAATGGCAGTTAGGTATAATTATTTTTACTTGTAAACCATATATCATATTATATGAAGTTTTTCTCCAAATTACCAATTCGTATTTTTCTTATATGGGAAATAGTTTTACGTTATGAATGAGAATATTAATAAAAGAGCAAATATTCTATACTAGTGTTCACGACCAGTCAAAGTTGACGGCTAAATTTTTAGATAAATATGCACATACACAAACATCTGAAAATCTTTACTGTAGATAATAGCTACATGAACTACCAAGTTAATATGTTCCATGGCACATAGATAATGATAATAGCAATGAATATAATAACAAAATTATTTCTATATTCATTATTATTTTATTACTACTACTACTGCTATTACTACTACTACTACTACTACTAATAATAATAATAAAAATAATAATAATAAAAAATTAATAACGATACCATTTATTGTCGAAATAGCAATAATTTGAAGAAAGTGAACGTTGTAAATAGACTCCTCTGTCAGTATTAGTTTTAGATCAGTCAAAACATATCAGGCGTTTCCACAGAGCGTTAGAATCTCCATATCAGGTCGAACGAAAATAAGTTATATTTCAGAGGAATGTATTGAACCATGCAGGAACTTCCAGCTTGTTTTGGCCACTGTCGTTTTTAGAGATTGAAAACTGCCAAAACTCCACTGGTTTGGTTATATGTGTGTTGGTACTGGGAACTATTTATAGGTAATTTCTGGAGTGCCACCATCAAATAAACGTCTTTTATTTGGATTTTTTTTTCAGAAATTAATGAGTATCTACAATATATATATATATATATATATATAGTGTATATATATATTTATATATATACATATATATTTATATATATATATATATATATATAGATGTATGTATATATATATATATATATATATAATATATATATATATATATATATATATAGATGTATATATATATATATATATATATAGATAGATAGATAGATAGATAGATAGATAGACAGATAGATAGATAGATAGATAGATAGATAGATATAGATATAGATATAGATATAGATATAGATATAGATATATGTATTTATGTATGTATCTATATATACATAGACAAATAGGATTTTGATGGTAACAATTCAAAGTATTTTACACAAAAATAGACAAATATAGCTGAAATTTTATCAGCTAAAAGTGGCAATTGTTATGCAAAATCTTGTTTTTACAATATTAAATATATGATAATATTTTTCTTTTTTATAGGAAAAACCTATTTATTGATGCATGTTTACCTCTTTTTATATTAGGTATCATATTTCAATGTCAGTTGAATAATGTTTAGAGTCCCTGACAGAACTTATCTGAAATAAATTGATTAATCGAATAGCACACAAACCATTGATTTCCTATGTACAATTGTCGTATGCATTTCAATTATGTTCTCAAATTGAAGTCGACATAACACATAGACAAATTAACATAAAAGTTGTATTTATATCCTGCTGTACTGGTTACGAATCATTAACAAATCTGTAATTACAGAAGAATTGGTTGTATTTAGGATCGGAATCGTCAAATCCTTTTTATTGCCGTTAAACGGATTATGCGGGATTTGTATCAGTTTTATTGTCAGTTAAATGTTAGATAATTCCGTCATTTTAAGCCTCGCTTTGAAGTTTATAGTTAAATGATATGTGATTCACCATCAATTGTTAGTTTAATGCAATAAATTATATATTGAAAATTATCATCGTAATTGGCTCTATTATATATATCTTTGTCTATCACATTCATTCATAGCTTTTTAAGTGTTGATGCAAGATTTGTTAAGAGTATATTCTACCAAAAGTAAGGATTTTTATGAGGCATGAATGATCAGATAGAGATTTTGAAACGAATTGCAAAAAAAAAAAAAAAGAGGGATCCTGTTCAGAAATTTTGACTATTTGCTGCTCCATCTGTTACCTATTCAGCGAAATTTAGTAAACAAAAGATTGGTATTTATATAACTAGATTCCTCCTAGTTCAAAAACTGAACTTATAGTTTTTATCAAGAAGAGTGGCAAGAAATATATGATATATTAAGCTCTATCTCCTTGCAATTTTTTTTCTTTTCAATCCAATTAGTATAGCAATAACAACAGTAACAAACATCCATCGAAAATTACACAGAAATTATCAATTAAATTTTTCTGAATTTCTCTGAATTTCTTCGGAGACTCTCACAGGCAACACACCTCTAGGGATTCCAAAAGTCAGGGTGATGGCTGACTTTCCATTAAGAATTTGCAGGTTTGGATCTCTAAAGACAATTGACAGAGATCTTAGCAGAAGGAGATGGGACTGTTTCACAAGAGAAGAACACGTAGCAGTCAGCCTCTAATGCTGAGGTATGCTTTCTATCTCTTAGGATGTCTTTCTCTCTTTGGTTTTTTCTCACTAATAGTGAGTGAAAGATAAGTATGGTCCATATTTAAGATTATATATATATATATATATATATATATATATATGTATGTATACTGTGGGTTATATGGTGTTAATCTAATCATGTTTATATACATATAAATATCCACTCGAACGATCAAATAAAACCACAGAACATGTAAATAGTCATTTACATAACAAAGATAATGGTTTGGACGTGTTTCACCAAAACTCACAGCACCTCTATTGAACTAAGAAGTACACGAGAATCCTTATATACACTCAGTAGCAGTGTGCCATAGCTCCTATGAGAACAGAAAGCTTATAATATAGGCTACACCTGAAGGGGTGATGCGTGAACAACAGCGCAATGAACAATGGAAAATTTTATAATGAATTTACAAGAAGTATAGTCTAGGTAATAAAAAGACATTTATGATTTGATTATCTGGTCATAGGTACGTATGAGCGACCACTGATTGAAGAAAAGAACAATAGGAAATTGTTCATCGAAATGTAAGTAAAATTGGTTCTCATACTTCTAGCTGAGCTGATTAAGAGGGACAGTCCTTCATTACCAGGACGAGGACTAAAATGGAAAATAAAAAAACACTGATCGAATCATTCTCTTTTTGATAGGCCAATTTCATTCAGTCGGGCGAGGAAATGCAAGAGCAGTAGCATTTAACCTTTTGCACGGATTTTACCTTTATTTCTTTCTTTATAGAGTACTTTCTAAAAAGATAAGTTGAAATATATTTTGAATTACCGTTTTTTTTTTTTTTTTTTTTTTTTTTTTTTTTTTTTTTTTCTTTTTTTTTTAACAGAAAAAAATCATTGGTAGAAACCTTGATTGATTATTATTCGTTCTCTTCAACGTCACCTCAGGTAGACTTCAATAATGGCTGTTAAAATACACACACGTTTAAAAAAACATAATTACAATCAGATTTCATATAAATTTCCGCTTAAATTAGGAATGATCACTGAAACACTACAGTAATTAGGCGCAAGGGAGTTAGTACTCTCAATTAGAATTCATTTGAAGTCAACACACAGACACAGAGACATACGTACACACACATATATGTATATATATATATATATATATATATATATACACACACACACACACACACATATATATATATATATATATATACTGTATATATATATATATATATATATAATAACAATAACAATAACAATAATAATAATGATAATAACGATAATAGTGATAATAAAAAAGCAAAAAAAAACAAAAGACTTGACAAATACAGGAGAGATTCTCTCATTCATTAATGATATTAAAATGGATCTCATTAATATTAAGACAATATATCACAGACTAATTCCACCATTTTGTCAAAACAGAATACGTCATTTGATTATGCAAATATATGCAGATCATCATATTGGACTGATGGACAAAACTTCACTGAATTATTCACCGTTAAAAAAAAAAAAAAAAAAAAAAAAAAAACATCCATCTAAAAGTTTTTCAATCTACTCTAAATAGATTATCAGTATATATGATTTAGTTCATATCCTGTAATTGGAAGATTAATATTTTCCGAGGATACATGGTCCGGATATTATTAGAGTATTTTAATAATAATATGTGATAAGATATTGGTTATCTCTTGATAAAAAGTCTTTTTCTAATAAGAACGAGATATTCTTCATGAATATTTATCAGGATATATTAATTCCTTACGCATTTTTGAATTTTACAAATGATATCCATTCCAGAACAAAAATCTACCTTCTTTCGCCTGTTAAAGTTATTTCCTTATTCCATTTTAAGCTATTTTTTTTTTTTTTTGTATCGATTACTAATTTTATAGGATCAGAAAATATTAAGATATTTTTGTAATGTTAAAAAGTTCAGAAATATATATCAAATTAAAAGAAATATGAAGGCATAAATAGGCCATAATTTCAATATCTTTTAAAAGACCCCATTGAACACGTACACAAAGCAGCTCTGTAACCTTAAATATTGGGTTTAAATATCTGGATAGAAAATTACCTTTATCAATATCTTTAAGGCTAATTACAAGTACGTAAGCCTTTCACTTTTTAGATATGCATGAAGTTCTATAATGATCAAGGTCGCTATCTTTCTCATTGAAAACAGAATGAGGTAATTCAATAACTTCATTTTTTAGGCTCATTGGAGATATTGATAAAGAAGTAGATCCAGAATCAGTAATTCAAAATCGTACGCTTTTAAAAGAAAAAAAAAACATATATTTTTAATAAGAAATTCTCCGTAAAAAGTATACTGTTCTCAACCGTATTCCAGTAAAATACGGTGATACAAGAGGCCATAATTTTTACCCTACTTTGTTGGTGTCCGTAATATTGATCATTAACGTCATTAGATCCGTTTTCAAAACGCTAAATACCTGGAAACATTCATTCCAGGAATTTTACCGTAGTTTTACGACAAATTATTAAGTGTTCCAAAATCATAACAAAAGATAGGATTTTTAAATAAAGCCAGCCATTACAAAATTCTGCTGGCAGTAAAAACACAAAAAATTATTACATAGGATTTTTGAAAGATGAAATTGATATCAGAATTGCAGAAAAAAATATTATGAGATCATAGGTAGTATTTTGAGTGAATAGTCACAAGAAGAAAATTGAAAATGTATTCATTGTATGACTCATTCAGGAATAAAAAAAAAAAAAATATCTTCGTGATAAAAACCGTAGATTACTTAAGTCTTCACTCCCCCCCCCCACCAAAAAAAAAAAAAAAAAAAACTGATGCGTGGCCAGAATAATTTCCTTCTTCTCATCCGGAAAAAGCGAAGCTAGAGATTTGGGGCCCGGAGAATACGTTAGTGAAGAGGCCCCCTCCCCCTTACACTGATGAATTGTTGGAAATTGGAACTGTATACTTACTTATTTGTTTTTTCTGAACCTACTTTGGAGGACCCCTTCCTTTGGAGGTCTGGGGGGCATTTTCAAGAAGTAGCCCCCCCCCCCCACACACACACACATACACCTTTAGCTACGCCACTGTGTCCCTGAATTGAACTATTGCCGTTATGAAAGTGAAATACTATATTATATGGAACGGACAGAAATATATACATTGGAATTGAGCCTAATGGGAAATATAAATTCATATATGTATATATATATATATATATATATATACTGTATATATATATATATATATATATATATAGTCCAAGAATTATGTAATTAAGGCATCATGTATAAAGTCTATTGGGTATTTTGGTGAGAGAGAGAGAGAGAGAGAGAGAGAGAGAGAGAGAGAGAGAGAGGCACACGCTTTATAATCAACAACAGAAAAATATATTTGGAAGAATTCAATAACTTTTCATTACATTACAAAATTATTTCCGAAATGAGTGAATATTGCAACAAATCCTATATCACTATATCACTTCAGGATTTGGTATCAAGATTTTGTATGCTCGAAGTAACCATGTCTTACTTTTACTTATATTATTCTCTCTCTCTCTCTCTCTCTCTCTCTCTCTCTCTCTCTCTCTCGCATAGCCATACATGCAAACTCGAATACTGTATTTTTTCCATAAAATAACAAATATGATCTTACAATGCTATATACTATATTTAAACCTTACAGAAAAATACAGTCTGACTTTGGTTGGTAACTATTCTTCTTTTTATATCAATATATTAGCTCTTTTCATCTAAAATACGTTACCATATTGCTCATCAAACTATTAATGATCCTCGTACCTACTTGTAATAATAAACCGACTTACGATTAACTATTTCGAAAGACATGGTAAGCGTTTTATTCATGTTCACTTAGCTGATTGTTGCAAAGAGCACTCACATGCGTATGATCTAATTAAAATCATTTGCGGATGAACTTTATTTGAATATCCGGTTCTTAGCGGATAGAGGAAGATTATCACTTAATAATAGGTACTAAATATCAAATCGTTCTTAGACACGTAATTCTTAATTTTCATCGGATTTAACTATTATTAATCAAGCATAAAAGAATAGCGTTTTGGCATATTTTGTATATTTACTTATCGATATGTCTATTATTATTATTATTATTATTATTATTATTATTATTATTATTATTATTATTATTATTATTGATCTAGTAATTTACTGAATCAAATTATATTATGTAGGAATCGGTAGTTATCACTATTATTATAATTATTTTTTTACATAGAAGGAAAATAAACCATTTTGAGGATTAAAAAATATGCTTAACTGTTTTTCAGTAATTACATACATATCATAGTTATTAACTTACTGAACATTAAGAAATTAAGAAAAGCGGATTGTTGCATATACACAGAGCCTCAGTCTCCAGATCTCTCTGCCACTGAATGGATATTCATGAAAATTTCATTTAAGATAAGCTTCGTCGCTGGGATGAATTAACCGACGAGAACCCTTAATAAGAAGCAATGACCAATAAACTCGAGGCATTAATCTGAAACAGAGGAGTGTCGCCACATTCTTGATAAGAGTGATAAGAGCTTTAATGTGCAATATCATCTCAGGCGAAGTAACTCCCAGATACGCAGGCTTTGGTTGGAATGTTCCGGAGTTATACTGTCACAGAACAATAAGGTTGTCATGTCAAGTGATGCTGATATGTAATTTTAGGATAAACTTTATTTTGGATTTAACTCCTTTGATTCTATTTTCAAGTTTTGAGATTGCTTTAGAAGCAAATAGAAATTTAGAGAGCATAAAAATTGACAATTGTTTGATTTCTGGGGCTCTATGTGATAAAGTACCAAGACACCTAGAGGTATATAAACCAGAAGAATGGATGGAAAAAGAAATAGAGCATAGACTTCCAGAAGTAAGAACCCCCAAGCCCCCAACATGGATAATTGCATCTGGGAAGATAGATGATTATAACTATTATAAGATAAGTAAATTTATACAAAAAAAAGTTGGTTTAATTAAAAGTAAGGATATTAGCAGATACGGTAAGCAATCTGTTTTGATTAATGCAAAATCAGATACTCAAGCTCACATGCTTTGTGGCATGAAGATTGCAGAAATTGATCCTATTAAGGATATTAAACCACATGAGCTTCAGCTATGGTAAAGGGGTAGTTTTTTATAAAGATCTATATGAATTTTCAGAACCAGAAATTCTGGACATGTGCCCTAATGTTTGGAAAGTAAGTAAGATCCCTCAAACAAGCATGGTAGTTTTAACATTTGAAACCCCTGTTATACCAGATCATATAATTATTGAGAATGAAAGAGTACGTATTCGAGAATATAAACCTAGGCCTTTACAATGCTTTAATTGTTTCAAGTACGGTCACCCTTCCCAGTACTGCAATAATACGAAGATCTGTATTAACTGTTCTTCGTTAGAACATGGCCAATGCAACAGAAATACAACCTGTGCAAACTGTAATTATCATCATAAATCAAATGATAAAAGATGTAGAGAATACAAGAAAGAAGAAGCTGCAATCTTGAAAGCAAATGCTGAACATATCAGTGTAGGTTATGCAAAGCATTTACTCAATCGGTAACTTAATTTTGCTCCCGCGGTTAAGATGCCACCAAAAGATTATAATCCACTACCCCTTACTACCACAGGGGGACCAGTGGTAGCACCTGGCCCGTCAGGTGCATCTCCCTTAGTGGTAGTAGCCCAGCCATCTGGGTCAAGTGCTTAGCCTATAAAAGCCAGAGCACAAACCTCCAAAGTCACAGTCTCGGCCCAGCTCTCGCGCCGACAAGAGCTCTCCAGCCTTCTGAAGTTCAGCAGCACCGGACTTGTCAACACCTGGATGGGTGGACTTATATCCACATAGTCACTAGGACCTCTCAACTTTGGTTGTAGAGGCCACATATAAGAAAAGAATCCAGTTATTTACTTTGGCTTTTTGCCAATTAAATAACTGTTTTTGACCTCAGTGACTGGCTCAATCCCATCCAGTATGGCTGATGATGGTCATGACAGTCTCCGCACTTACAGAAGGAGTTTGTACCCATCCTGGATCAATCCCTGCAAGAATGGGGCTCAGCAGTGCAAGTGCAATCGCTGCCTGAGGTACCAGAACTACAGACAGCAGCTAGTAGACCACATAGGGTTCAAAATTAGGGACCCAACGGTGCTCTCCCACAGGAAAACATGCAGTTGTTTTCAATGCTATAGCCTGGTACTTGAGAGCATCTACCACCTCCTACAAAGGAAGCACAGGCCAGGATACATGGATATACCATCCTACCCTCCACAGCCTCCTTATCCAGACATTTTTCAGAGGAAATACCGGGTGCAAGCACGGTACAAAGAGACAGTCTCTGCACCCAGTTGCAGTAACTCTCTCCCCTTTGAACGGGACTGTGACTGCCAGTCATGTGTGTATGCTATCTGGAGCAACACTGTAGGCCACAGCTCCCCCACTCATGCCAAACCAGCTATGGACTCCGAAGACCCACCTATCCCGGAGCCACCCACTCCATCTCCGGCACCAGCTGTCCAGAAGACACCTGAAAAAATGGAAGCAGAGGACGCTCCACTCACCGCAACTCCGGAACCTGAGACCAACGTTTCAGCCATGGCTCTAGACCTGACTGACAACCAACCACCGCAACTAGCAGAACTGCACCCAGAGGATTGCAACTGCACTCCATGCCTCTCACAGCTCCTAATGGAGGCTCGGGCAATCACCGAGAACGACCCAAGCTTGGACCTAAACTTGGCTGCTGCTGAGGAACCTATTCAGGAACCACAACCACCTGTCAGCCAACCCAAAAAGCTTGCCAAATTCAAGATGGCAGCTGTAGAAGGCTCACCGTCATATGCAGCAGTTGCTGCTATTGCCACCGCCAACCCTGGCATCAAGATCACAGCCAGGGCCAACCTAAAAGGGGATTTAATTATATCCCCGAAGGACCTTGCCAGCGTCAACATCCTCCAACAGGAAACCTCCCTGACCCTCCTGGACCCCGAGAAGAGACTCAGACAGGCAGTGATCTATCGGCTTCCTGTCAACATGCCACTGTCATTCGTCACCGACTGCAGCAATGTTGCAAAAGCTGAGAGGAAGCTTGACCACCGCAAACTTCCCACCAACGAAGTAACAGTCACCTTTATTGGGCAAGTCCCTAAGGCACTGGATTTGGGCCTCTGGGGAAAGTTTCCCATCAGAAGTCCAAAGCGAGAACCACTGTGCTGTTACAACTGCCAGCGCTATGGGCACCATAAAGAAGAGTGCAGGAACCCTACAATATGCGGAGTCTGCAGCCACTGCCATCCCACACAGGACTGCATTGACGCACATCGGAATGGGACAAAAACCCAGGCAAAATGTCCCAATTGTGCGGGACCTCACCATGCATGGAACAAGAAATGTCCTGAATTCTTGAAGAGGCTACCAACCCCACTGGCAGCCCCACCGACCAAACCTAAGACTGCACCAAGGCAGACACCTAACAAACCTGAGGCTGCACCAAGGCAGACACCGAAACCCCAGCGGATTCAGCGAACCAGGCCTCCCTGGCGACAATCCGAGACTCACCCTCCAGGAGCCCCTACTGCAGCCACGGACCAAGAACCCATCGCTGTTGCTAGCCCAGCTGAAGAGCCAACCTCCAGCGCTGTTCAATCTCCTCCCCAACCCCCAGCAATATCTGCCATCTTATCCCTGGCAGAGGCCCTGCCAGTGGATACCTTGATCCCCCTAGTACTGCAACTACTAGTCAAAGTCTGCTCCCTTGCTAAGACTCCCTCCTCTGTAATTCATTCCCTCCTCAGTCCCTTAGTTTCACCCTCCCCGGTGCAGAGATAGGCATCTATGCTTAAATCTGCCACTTTTTCCTACTACTCGAATTCTTCCCTCCTCTCCCAGTCTCTCCTACTTACTGGGACTTACTGCTATCAACACTTTTACCTACTACTGAAACCTTTCATTTCGGCTCCAAATGGTCCTGCTTTTGGTCCGCAAGGTCATGCTCTTGGTGCTGAGCGACCACACTGGCAACCACGCTCAGGGGGCTGAGCAGTTGCAAGACCTATCTTTGCCAACCTGGCGACTATGCTCAAGGGGCTGAGCGGGTCGCACCTGCAGCTACGCTCAAGGAGCTGAGCAGCTGCAAATCCAGACATGAGAGACTGGTACTGCTGTGACACTATTGCCTACTTAGGGCAATAAATACTACGGGCTGCTACACAAAAGCCCGTGTCCAGCAGTAAGGCTGGGCAATTTTAACTTAGTACCTATTTTTTTGTGTTTGATCACCTACGGGCCGAACAATAGAAAGGCCCGTGCCAACAAAAAGTGTTGGCTTTAATACACCAACAACAACAACCTCCAAAGAGGTCAATATGGTTTCCAACACACCAAAAGTAAAGTCACCGATAGGAGCATCTCCCCTAGAGGTAGTAGCCCAGCCAACTGGGTTAAGTGCTCGAACTGTTGAAGCTCTAGCACAATCCTCCAAGGAAGCCAATGTGGCTTCCACCCCCTCAAATGTATTGTCTCAGGCAGAATCTCTACCTGATTTGATGGAGATTGGAAAACAAGATCTTCCAAAGAGGAAATGGTCCCCATCATCCTCACCTTCATCTAAATCAGGTAAGTGCCCTACTGCTCATGATCCTACGGTTGACTTGTATAAAGATCCTAGAAAGAAAGAAAAGAAGTGTGGTGGCCTAGTAAAGCCTTCCATCTCCAGGCCTTACATGGCTTCATCTGAAAAGTCCCAAAAGACAAATGAGACAAAGAAAAATAATAACAAAAGATAATGTCTATCATCCAGTGGAATTGCAGAGGTCTAATTACTAGCATTGAGCAAATAAAAACTTTAACCAGGGACTCAGACACGAAGGTAATTTGTCTACAGGAAACCAAGATCAGTGACAAACCATTTAATCCTGGACTCAATTATCATTTTTGTAGATCCCCTCCTTTGCAAGCTGCAAGAGCTCAAAGTGGTACAGGTTTTATTATTCACAAATCTGTAAAATCTGAAACAATCCTACTCAATACACCACTACAGGCATGTGCAGTTAGAACTCATATCGGGAAAAAAATTACTTTATGCTCGCTATGTATTGAACCATCTTTAGAACTTTTCCCCTTAGATCATGCTGGTAATCCAGGAAGGCTTAGACTTTCTGACCTCCAAGACCTGATCAATCAGCTTCCTACCCCTTTTATTTTAATGGGTGATTTTAATGCAAAGCATACTTTATGGGGTGGAAATGTGTGCGATAGATGGGGTAATCTTGTTGAAGAATTAATCGACAACAATGATGTAACACTAATGAATGATGGTTCTCCAACTAGGTATGATGTATTCCACAACACTACATCAGCCATTGATTTGTCAATCTTTTCCTCATCCATTCGATTGGACTACCTTTGGTCAGTAAAATGAACACCTACATGGCAGTGACCATTGGCCAATAATGTTAAATTATGTTAATCTTCCTTCCCAGTGTCCACCAAAATGGAAGATAGACGAGGCAGACTGGGCAGCTTATGAAAACTGTTCACACACCGATAAAGAGTATGATGAATTTACATCTCCAGTGCATGCCTATCAACATCTTGAAAATATTATTGATGATAATGCTAGCAAGTTTATACCTAAAACATGAGGTTTACCTCATGTTCCTTGGTGGAGTAAAGAATGTGCCAACGCAAGAAAAGTGACCCGAACTTGCTTCAGAAGATACTTGAGAACAAACTTTGTAGCAGATAGAATAGCGTACCTCAGAGCCTGTGCCAAACAAAAAAGAACTTTTAAAAAAGCAAAGAGAGCATCTTGGAAGAAATATATATCTAATATTAATACCAAAACTCCTTCAAAGGAAATATGGGACAAGATTAGAAAACTTCAAGGCAAATTTGTCCCTAAGCCTCTACAAATATTAAGGGGAAAATAATAGATATAAATCTGACCCCAAAGATGTACCAGAGGTTCTTGCTAAACACTTTGCCCATGTATATATATATATATATATATATACATATATATATATATATATATATACATACATATATACATACATACATATATATACATATATATATATATATATATATATGTATGTATATATGTATATATATATATATATATACACACACATATATATATATATATATATGTATGTATGTATATATATGTATATATATATATATATATATATGTATGTGTATATATATATATATATATATGTGTGTGTGTGTGTATATATATATATATATATATATTTCATAATCATCATCATCACCACCAGCGTCATCATCTACCCCTACGCCTTTTAACACAAAGGACCTCGGTTACATTTCATCAGTCGTCTCTATCTTAAGCTTTTGAATCAATGCTTTTCCATTCATCGTCTCATACTTCACGCTTCATAGTCTTCAGCCATATAGCTCTGGGTCTTCCAACATTTCTCTTGCCTTGTGGAAACCCAGTTGAAAGTTTAGTGAACTAATCTCTTGTGAATAGAATTTATATTTTTTTTTCTCGTAAACATAAATGCACCTTCTGTACGTAAATATACATCTCTACACAATTTTACTTTACCATTTATTATAGATAACCTAAAATAAAGCCCCTAAAAAATCTCTTCTATCAATGCACATCCTCTCATCTTTCCATCTGATTTATTCATGTCAGTTTATGCAACCCGTTTAAGAAGATGATTACATCAAACGACTCGGTTATATCAGATGCAATAGCATGGCTGGTTTGGTTATCTATCTCTTTAAGCATTTTAAATGAAGTAATTTGCATAGTATGTATAAACATCTTTTTATGACTGATAGGTTTCAAGCTGCGATAATCATAGGTTTCCAAAGATTTTTTATTAGTCTTTGTTTCAGTCATGGTTTGATAATATGGTTTATATAATTTCTGTGATTATATGTTAGATTTTGATTTGGAGAACTCACTGATCAGTGGTGATGTAGATAGATAATATAGATATCTCTTAAAGCTTTTTTTAACCGATCCTCTTTTTCAGTAATTCGTATGTTATTGTGAAATGGTGTACTCTCTAAGAATATATATATATATATATATATATATTATATATATACATATATATATATATATATATATATATGTATATATATATATATATAATATATATATACACTTCATATGTGTGCGTGTGTTCGTATGTGTGTTTGTGGTGAATTCATGATACTTTCTTTTTATTGACATAGGTTTGAGAAAAACAAATGAAATCACAATATTTTTATATTCACCATTAATACTAAGCCTACTTGTATTTTCATCACTATCAACAAAGTCAATAACATTGGATTTTGAAATAAGTCTGTGTATAATACCTGTCGATTTTTTTTTTTATAATCCATAAATGACAATCGATGAAAAATCTCCTTTACTCTTTTTAATGATAAATAAAATGAAATATATGGCTGTATATTATATAAAAAAAAATAATTATTTCCGACCGTATAAAACCTAGGATTAAAAGTTGAAAAAATTAGAATATATCGGCAAGGCATAGGATTTCAAATGTCATCAACAGACCATCCAAATTCTATTTCTAACCAACTAATTTATCAATTCTTTTCCGGATAACCATTACTTATTTTTTTCTCTTCCTTTCACTACTTGGTTTCATTTCGACCAGCAATTGAGAGGTACAGTTGGACACAGGAATTCCTGTTACACCACTCTCTGAAGAAGTGCACACTCTCACATCCTTACTGGGCGAAGAGTTTCTGTTTTTAGCCACGCCCACCAGTGATGCCATCTCTCTCTCTCTCTCTCTCTCTCTCTCTCTCTCTCTCTCTCTCTTTGCTGTTTGGATACTTGCCGTGTAGTAAGGGTGTGACAAAGTGCATTCCTTCGGAGCGAGGTGTGCCAGGAATTCCTGTGTCCAACTGTACTTTGGTACATATCATGAAATCTTATTCAGGTAACGAGCTTCCAAAACGCGATAAAAGATACAGATCTTGTATGGCGTCGAGAGTTACCTCAATAATCCCTGCAAACACTTCTCATGAGAGTTATTCACTGGTGCTTCAAGGAAAGTTTCAATAAGGAGTTTTCCAACCATTCCGAGTATTCCCTCAGGGACTCGCCAATCGGATGACAACGTCGCTGAGATTCATTTTTTTTTTTTTTAACAATAATATTCCTTTTCGCCTTCGGGGGAGGAGAGTGGGAGAGAGGTATGGGTGGGGGGGGGGGGCGGTGTTAGTCAGAGGGAGGTGGTAGGAAAGGTGTACATAATATAATATCTTCAAATTGCTTCCACTGAATATGACTTAGGTACTCCCCCAGGGCATTCATTTCTGCGCTTGGATTTTTTGGAATCCGTTGGATATTCAGTGGCGACAAGTTCTTGAATATTGATAGAAATGTTTCTCTTGCAAATAAGCAAAATAAGATATGATCTAATATTTTGTTTTTCATGAATAGAATGTATTTTTTTTTTACTAATTTTGAAATTCTAATAATTTGTAATGTACAAGAAAAATATTTTTTTCTTTTTTATAATAGGTAACAGGTGAATAATTACGCAATACCTTTAAAGTACTCTATTATGATTGTTTCGTAACCATTTTCGAATCAAAGTGAACTTTGTACTATCAAAAGATTTTTTTTTATTCGAGAAATATATTTGATCAATTCAACAAATAATTTTCACGTAAAAAAGTGCCTTTGTAAGAGATGAAGTCCCTCTTATTTTTAATGGTAGAAGTAATTTGATAGAAATTCAATTTTTCTCTATCAAGTTATTCAATTGAATTGGAAAAAAAAGTCCATTTGAAAGTAGAATGGATCTCCATCATCCAATATTTTCTTTTAATGACTGGTTTCTATAATGGAAAAGAAATTACATATCCCAATCGATGTGAATCAATTTCCTTTAGTCTAAGTTATTTAAGAGCTACATAGTAATTGAACAGGACCTCCTAATCCGATGAAAAGTAATGAGGAGATTTTATCAGCACATAAAAAAACCAATGGCATCGCTTTTAAAGATTGAATAATAAGAAATCTATCAGTATAATTTCATACGTGTTAAAGTATTCATGGTAACATGAATGATTGGAGTTTTGGGTAAACGTGGTTGATTGTTTATCCACGGATCAGGTTCAGTTAATTTCGTCTAGTATCATAATTTGGAGACTTTTAACCACCAGTTTATCATATCAAGAATTAAGAAAGCAAACACAAAGAAAATTCCTTAACTTTTATTAATATTAGATATTTTATTTGCGTCATTCTTCTCATTACAAATACTTGTATGAATGAATGCATGAAAATACAAGTGATATAAGTTTTGTTCTTAACTTTAATTGCATATGAATATGATATATGTTTATAGAGTAGACGTTAATTAATATTCTACCTGGTGCGTCTGTAAAAGACATTACAACTATTGAAGCTCTCCTTGACTCATGATACCTTCTAAATCTAATTCTCACAAAAATATAGGACTTGAGATTAGTTTTAAAGCTAAGGCTCACAAAAATCTATTTCTGAAAAATAATGAACTCCAACATATTGGCATGGGAAGTTGAAGATTAGGGGAATAATTATCTAATTATGTATTCCGGAAAAAACCATATTTTCTCAGCAAAACTTCTACTGATTACAGAACTTCTAAATTTTCTTAAAAAGATCTTCTTACCTGAAGCGATCATAGGTTGGCGGGAAAGAAAAAAAGTCGTAGTAATTTTCTGTTAAGAACTATTTAGAAATAATTTGTAGCTTCTTCAAAAGAAACCAAGTAAAGAAATTCCAGATTTGCAATAACATGTAAATGCAATATATATATATATATATATATATATATATATTTGTGTGTGTGTGCTTCTCCGTATATATACACTATGGGAGAATAGTTTTACTGTGGACAGTAAAAGCAGCACTCAACTTTAACGTCAGTTGTTCTAACATGTATAATGCAATAAATATCAATAAGTCGTCTATATGCATTTCAAAGATCACTTTAATGAAAATAATTTGCGCTTGACTATAAATAAACATTTCATGCTTTACTTTGCCCTATTCTTTTCTCTGGGGTTGTGACAAAATATTTTGAGAAGGGAAATTTATTCTGGCCTCTTGAGGCTTATACCACGACCTCATTTTCGGCGTTTTTTCAAAATAAGGTTTTTACTCACCACCTCGAGTCAACGAAAATTTACCAGAAATTGCTGGTTTTCATTCATTTTCTTTCTCAGGTTAAAGTTGAATATTTTATTTTAGCACTATGATTAAATGTTGATCTGATGGTCACAGTGATATCCTAATCTCCTGATTCCCTGAAACTTTCTCATTTTTCCACGAAGATATAAGCAAAACAGAAAATTAATAAATAAGTAGATAAATATTTCCTTTCAAGACTGAAAGTAGAAAGGGATGTGTGGATGAATTTTATAGTAAAAAGAAATATAAAGAACTAATTCTCATTCAGAAAGGGGGCTTAATATTACAGAATGTACCATCAAAGAATAAAAGGTCCTGAGGGATATTTGAATAATATACATCGTACTCAACCTGGAGTATATATGAATTTTCTGTGCATTTTATGGCATAACCTATAAGAAATTGAATGAAATTTATTGGTCCTTTATGAAAGTGTTATCATATACGTTGTTAAATAGTGAAGTAAAAGCTAAAATATGTTGCTGACATATTCATAAGCGATGGATTTACAAGAATCATGTAATTCTCGATTCTTTAAACTAGCAGCATGTCTTGTAGAGGTTTCCATCTCCAATTTGACAAAAGACGAGTATAGTATATCTTTTGTAGATTATATCGGGATTTCTTGATGAGTGTAACCAACCGTGTGTCCACACAATTGTACATAATTCCTTTTGTATATATTATGCTTGTATCTTCGCTCTTCCCTCGCACTAAAACGAACATGAAAATTCATGTCTGCTGTTTTCCTCTGTAACATTGTCATTTCCTCGAACATGTATTTTCCTGTTGCCTTGAGGTTTTGTATATAAAGGAGAGTGTTCTTTAATATAGTACTCAGTTGATTGCTTCCTGCCTTTGAGTCACAACCTTCTCCCTCCTTCGTCACATTGGTGACCCTGGAGTGACTCGCTCCTCCCTCCTCTCCTCCCCCCTCCACCTCTCACCGTTACTATGACGCTGTCAACGCATACTTTATGAAGCAGTACTCGCCGTCCCCAGCCGCCTGTATAGCAATGCCTTTTCAGCTCTCTCAACAACCATTGGGGGACCAAAGGGCTTCGCTCACCCTCGGGAAAATGACCAGTATCACTCGCCTGCAACCTGCCCGCAGACAGCTCTCCTCATGAGGTAAACCTACTTCATGCCCTTATGGACAGCCACTTCA
>NC_090735.1:31143267-31145767 GCF_036898095.1 Palaemon carinicauda | reverse complement strand
TTATATTCAGATTTTTTTTTCAAAAATTATATATAATATATATAAATTTATATATATATAATATATATATATATATATATATATATATATATATATATATATACATATATATATATATATATATATGTATATATATATTATATATATATATATATATATATATATACTGTATGTATATATATATATATATATATATATATATATATATATATATATATTATATATATATATATATATATATATTCAAAGTATTTCACACAAAGATAGACGAAAAGAGCTGAATTTTATCAACTAAAAGTGGAAATTTGTTGTGCAAAATCTTGCTTTTCCATTATTAAATATATGATAAAATTTTTCCTTCTTTATAAGAAAAACATATTTATGGATGACTGTTTACCTCTTTTTATATTAGGTATCACACTTCAAGGTCAGTTGAATAATATGTTTAGTCCCTGACAGAAATGATCTGAAATGAATTGATTAATCGAATAGCACACAAACCATTGATTTCCTATGTACAATTGTCGTGTGCATTTCAATTATATTCTAATATAACATATCTCTGTTCTCATATCGAAATTGACATAACACATAAACAAACAAACATAAAATTTATATTCATTACCTGATGTACTGGTTACGAACCTTTAACAAATCTGTAATTACAGAAGAATTTGTTACATTTAGGAACGGAAGCGTTAAATCCTTTTTATTGCCGTTAAAGGATTATGCGGAATTTGTATCAGTTTTATTGCAGTTAAAGGTTAGATAATTCCGTCATGGCAAGCCTTGCTTTAAAGTTTATAGTTAAATGATATGTGATTCACCAGCAATTGTTAGTTTAATACAATAAAATATATAATGAAAATGATCATCCAAATTGGCTCCATCATATAGATTTGTCTATCATGTTCATTATCACTTTTTATACAAATAAAAAGATGTCTAATAACTATTTTATATCCTGCGTTGATACAAGTTTTGTTAAGAGTATATTCTACCAAAAGTTGGGATTTTTATGAGGCATGAATGATCAGAGAGAGAGATTTTGAATCGAATTACAGCAAAAAGAGCCGAGGAAATAATTAATGTCTGGTAGGAATCCTGTTCAGAAATTTTGACTATTGGCTTCTCCCTCAGTTACCTATTTATCAAAATCTGTTAATCAAAATATCGGTATTTATATAACTAGATTCCTCCCAATTCGAACACTGAACATATAGTTTCAACCAAGAAGAGTGGCAAGAAATAGATGATATATTAAGCTCTACCGCCTTGTAGTTTTTTTCTTAATCTAATTAGTATAGCCATAACAACAGTAACAAGCATCCATCGAAAATTACGCAGAAATTTTCAACTAGACTTATCTGATTTTTTTTTTTTTTTTTTTTTTTCTTTTTTTTTTTTTAGCGGTAAATAATTCAGTGAAGCTTTGTCCATCAGTCCAATATGGTGATCTACATATATTTGCATAATCAAATGACGTATTCTGTTTTGACAAAATGGTGGAATTAGTCTGTGATATATTGTCTTAATTTTAATGAGATCCATTTTAATATCATTAATGAATGAGAAAATCTCTCCTTTATTCGTCAAGTCTTTTTCTTGTTTTTACTATTATTATTATTATTATTATTATTATTATTATTATTATTATATATATATATATATATATATATATGCTATAATATATGCTATATATATATATATAATATATATATATATATATATATATATATATATATATATATATATATATATACTATATATATGCTATATATATATATATATATATATATAGCATATATATATATATATATATAATATATATATATATATATATATATGTATATATATAGCATATATAATAATAATAATAATAATAATAATAATAATAATAATAATAATAATAATAATAATAATAATAATAATAAAAACAAGAAAAAGACGACGAATAAAGGAGAGATTTTCTCATTCATTAATGATATTAAAATGGATTTCATAAAATTAAGACAATATATCACAGACTAATTCCACCATTTTGTCAAAACAGAATACGTCATTTGATTATGCAAATATATGTAGATCACCATATTGGACTGATGGACAAAGCTTCACTGAATTATTTACCGCTAAAAAAAAAAAAAAAAATCCACCTTAAGGTTTTTAATGCTACTCTGAATAGATTATCGGTATATAAGATTCAATTCATGTACTGTATTTGGAAGATTAATATTTTCCATTGATAGATGGTCTGGATATTCTAACAATAATTTGTGATAAGATATTAGTTATGTCTTGATAAAAAGTTATTTAATAAGAACGTGATATTCTTCATGAATATTTATCAGGAAATATTAATTCCTTACGCAGTTTTGAATTTTACAAATTATATTACTCCATTCCAGAACAAAAATCTACCTTCTTTCGCCTGCTAAAGATAATTCCATAAGCCATTTTAAGCTATTTTTTGTTTGTGTATCGATTACTACTTTTATAG
>NC_090735.1:31130767-31135767 GCF_036898095.1 Palaemon carinicauda | reverse complement strand
CTTCTTTACTCTTTTTAATGATAAATAAAATGAAATATATGGCTGTATATTATATAAAAAAAATTATCATTTCCGACTGTATAAAACCTAGGATCTAAAGTTGAAAAAAAAATAGAATATATCGACAAGGCATAGGATTTCAAATGTCATCACCAGACCTTCCAAATTTTATTTCTAAGCAACTAATTTATCAATTATTTCCGGATAACCGTTACTTATTTTTTTCTCTTCCTTCCAATACTTGGTTTCATTTCGACCAGCAATTGAGTGGTACAGTTGGACACAGGAATTCCTGTTACACCACTCTCTGAAGAAGTGCGCACTCTCACATCCTTATTGGGCGAATAGTTTCTGTTTTTAGCCACGCCCACCAGTGATGCCATCTCTCTCTCTCCTCTCTCTCTCTCTCTCTCTCTCTCTCTCTCTCTCTCTCTCTCTCTCTCTCTATTTGCTGTTTGGATACTTGCCGTGTAGTAAGGGTGTGACTAAGCATTCCTTTGGAGCGAGGTGTGCCAGGAATTCCTGTGTCCAACTGTACTTTTGTACACATTATGAAATTTTATTCAGGTAACGAGCTTCCAAAACGCGATAAAAGATGCAGATCTTGTATGGCGTCGAGAGTTACCTCAATAATCCCCTGCAAACACTTCTCATGAGAGTTATTCACTGGTGCTTCAAGGAAAGTTTCAATAAGGAGTTTTCTTACCATTCCGAGTATTCCCTCAGAGCTTCGCCAATCGGATAACAACGTCACTGCGATTCATTTTCTTTTTTTTTTCCAACATTTATATTCCTTTTCGCCTTCGGGGGAGGAGAGTGGAGAGAGGTATGTGGGGGGGGGGGGGGGGGGGGGGGTGGGGAGTGTTAGTCAGAGGGAGGTGGTAGGGAAGGTGTACATAATATATCTTTAAATTGCTTCCACTGAATATGACTTAGGTACTCCCCAGGGCATTCATTTCTGCGCTTGGATTTTTGGAATCCGTTGGATATTCAGTGGCGACAAGTTCTTGAATATTGATAGAAATGTTTCTCTTGCAAATAAGCAAAATAAGATATGATCTAATATTTTGTTGTTCATGAATAGAATGTAATCTTTTTTACTAGTTTTGAAATTCTAATAATTTGTAATATACAAGAAAAATATTATTATTATTATTATTATTATTTTTTTTTTTTTTATAATAGGTAACATATATGGATGTTATACCGCTGTGACGAAATACGAAATACCTT
Organism: Palaemon carinicauda; assembly: GCF_036898095.1. Classification (NCBI taxonomy): domain Eukaryota; kingdom Metazoa; phylum Arthropoda; class Malacostraca; order Decapoda; family Palaemonidae; genus Palaemon; species Palaemon carinicauda. Next base: position 31,134,534 of record NC_090735.1, on the reverse strand, counting down.
TAAAGTACTCTATTATGATTGTTTCGTAACCATTTTCGAATCAAAGTGAACTTTGTACTATCAAAAGATTTTTTTATTCGAGAAATATATTTGATCATTTCAACAAATAATTTTCACGTAAAAAAATGCCTTTGTAAGAGATGAAGCCTTCTTATTTTAATGGTAGAAGTAATTTGATAAAAATTAAATTTTTATCTATGAAGTTATTCAATTGAACTGGAAAAAAAGTCTATTTGAAAGTAGAATGGACCTCTATCATCTAATATTTTCCTTTAATGACTGTCTGGTTTCTATATTCGAAAAGAAATTAAATATCCCAATCGATGTGAATCTTGGCTGCTTGGCAGTCGTCCGGATTCTCCTCGATGACCTCGTCGTCACGGGGCTGACAGTGTTGTAGCTCAACTGGAAGGACGGCCTGCCGATTGTAGACTACCTTGAAGGGAGTAAGCTTTGTCGAGGCGTGTTTTGACGTGAGATATGCGAAGAGTACTGCATGTATACAGTCTACCCAGTTCTCAAGGCATTTGACGAGAGAATCCTTGATGGTCCGGTTATGGCGTTCGACGAGGCCATTGGCTTGAGGATGGTAGGCGCTAGTAACGTGCTACTTCGTGCCTGTCATGTCATGTAGCGCAGATGATACCTGATTTACGAATTCACGTCCTTGATCGTTGATCTGGATGTTGACACACCCATGACGGCAGATGATTTCTTCGAGCAAGAATTTTGCAACGCTCTCGGCTGTGTGGTCTTTAAGAGCACGTGCCTCTGGCCATTTTGAGAAATAGTCCATGGCGACAACAACACAGCAGTATCCGTCTTCTGTCTTGGGCATGTTAGGGATGTCGACGCCGATTTGCACCATTACCTCACTCGGGACAGGCACAGGATGCAGTTCAGCAACTTCCGTTTGCTGAAGGGAGTTTACTTTCTGGCATCTGTCACATGCCGTGACAAAATCACGGACATCGGCGCTCACGTTTTTCCAATAAAAGCGTTCCAGGATCTTTGCTCTTGTCTTGCGTAGGCCGACGTGACCGCTCATACAACGCGCCGTGTCGCTGTTGCCAGCACCTTGGTGAACACTGGCGATGATTCTGCGCTGTTCTTCTCGGTCTCGGATGACGAGGAGTTCTACATCACCAGCGTCAGACGTAGATGATGATCTCACAGTTCTGTGGTGGTAGTACAGCTGACCACAATTAGATGAGTATTTTGTTGCTAGTCTTCGAATATTGGCTTTTTCGTTTTTCGAAGCCCCGTGTGGGTAATTAGAATTAACTGCGTATTCAAAGATGATGTCGAGGTTGTCTGATTTCCGTTCAGCAGCCATACTGACGACTTTTGGACAAATGATACTGTGATTGCGTTAACCCTGGATTTATATACATCCCACGGTCCAGATCCACAAGGGCAGCCAACACGCAGCTTGAGGTGTCAATCACCAAAACTCATTTGCGGCGGTGCTGATTCTCCTTAATCCCGATGCTTTCGCTTCACTAAGACAAGGGAAGGAAAATGACAAACTAGGAGATATGGCATACACGTAGTCACATCTTCATTGGTTTAGTTCACTGAGACCTTTGGTCAAATCCTATTAAATGCATGAAGATTAGCTTCTTCATTCACTGTCTTGCACAATAGCCTTCCGTAAAACCCATGAAGAAAGAAAGAAAAATGGCATACAATGTCTATCAGTTTTTTTAAATGGGAAAATGATAATGAAATTGTTAAATTTGGAATTGACCAAGCAATCAAACGTGTCACAGATGCAGCCAACATATAAAAAATGACTTTGTTTCAGATTTGCAAGGAAAATTGGGTCAAGGGTATTAAACATACTTATAACATTATAAAGGAAGATATGAAAATGGTCTGAATTAACTAATTTGTTGAATCTTTTGTGATAGCACTAACTTCATCTGACGAAGTCACCATAACCACGTTTGCTAACATAACCTTTGTAGTAAAAAAAAATAATTTTGTCGATTCATTAAACAAATTCTAAAGCAATACAATCACCTACGTAAATATACCATATTAAACATAGTTAATTAAATCCTTTGTAAAGAATCCTGTCTTTTAATAATCATTCAGAATTGAGAAATGAATTCATTTGATATCAAAATAAAGATTATTTCTGTTAGTATGATAATCGTTTTATAACAATTCTGCTCCTTGTTATATTTAAGAGTTTCAACTTGTCACCACGTAGTTGCAAACAAAAAGAATGAGGGAAACAATTTAGGGAGAGTATCAAATTAAAGGATTATATTCTTAGACCGTTCAAACCCGGGTGAATGACTTATTAGTTGACCCTTATCTCCTATTCATGGCTCGCCCATAGATTAAAGCGGTCAAGCCAGGTGTGCTTTGAAAATGACACAAGAGAACCGGCAATGCCGCTATTGGGCTCCGAGTTTGCTCTTAAAATGGTTTGACCATACCCATAGTTGCAATATAACAATAGAACTCCTTGTGTCCATATATCTTTTTGTTTATTCATTTATTCTGTCAGTGATAATGCATAGTAACTTCGTAGTATTTGGATGCTATGCACGTGAAAAAATAAAAGCTCAAATATAAATTACCAACATGCATGTCGTCGTGCAGACAGAATTAACGTTGTGTAAGCTACTGTTAGCTCGATTCATTTTAAACCAGAGGACATTAAAGATGGTATGAAGTCTCGATTACTAAGTATTGCTGTTTTGTCATTTGATGAAATGAGTAATAAGAAAGAATGGAGTTATGACAAAGGGGCAGAAGTGTTATATAAACTGCATGGAAATGTACAGGTGACTATGTTGCGAGGCCTTTTTTTTTTCTTTATGATACATTTCAGGTGAAATTCTTAAACATTTTATCACACAGTTTTTCAATAATTTTCTATTTCGAGATCAACAACAGAGGAAAAAAAATCCATACACGAATCCATCACTCACTACTCTGATAGATGGTTTAAATAGGATTTTATTTATCCCATGATAACACACAGCTGCCTGCCTTTAGGCTAAAATTAGTAACAACAGTTGTGAGATTAATGTTCAGTGAAATCCATAGATGGCTATAAAGTGTAACGACTTTTCCGTAGTCCAGGTGTTTTCGTATACAAACAACCAATTTAAGTACAGTAAAAGCAAACAGCATGTACTGTATCATGTTTTATTAAAACTGTTATAATTGCTTACAATCTTGCTTTATTAAAAGTGTCAATTATTTATAGATATCATGAACGATATAGTATTTACAACATACATACAAATACATATGCATGTATTATATTATATATATATATATATATATATATATATATATATATATATATATATATATATATATATGTGTATATATATATATATATATATATATATATATATATATATATATATATGTACACGCACACATATACAATATATGTATATATATATACATATATATATATATATATATATATATATATATATATATATATATATATATACTTATGATCAATATGTTGATTATACCTTATATAATATTTGCTTGCAATATAATTATGAAATATTTCAAATAATGGAAAAAATAACCGTCAAAATCAAATTTCACCTCGTCTCCCTGTCTCGGAAAAATATGCGCTCATGACTAATAACGGAATTTCTGACATTTATTAGCTAAGATATAAACATAAAACGGATAAAGGCTGGATATTAATAAACGATACCAATAGGTGAAACAGAACATGTATATACATATAACCTAATGATTGTGTTGACCCTGATCAA
>NC_090735.1:31115767-31125767 GCF_036898095.1 Palaemon carinicauda | reverse complement strand
GGTTTGTGATTAGTAAAACATACTTATATTGAAGTATTTTTTTTTTTACCTAATGCATCGCAGTTCTATATAACAATACTATTTTTCTGATTTTTTAGGCTCTAACTTATGGTAATTGAACGTAAAATACAGGTAATATTTATTACAAAAATATATATATCTGGAAATAGATCTGGTTATCAGTGTTTAAAGGATACATTTAATAGCTATATATATATATATATATATATATATATATATATATATATATATATATATATATATATATATATATATATGTGTGTGTGTGTGTGTGTGTGTGTGTATTGTAAAAAAAAATTAATGCTTTCCACTATTATAGTAATTATTCTTCTTTAAAACTTGATAAATAAACAAATTCACACACATACTAACTATATATATATATATATATATATATATATATATATATATATATATATATATATATATATATATATATATATTTATATATATACACATATTACATTGGAGATTTTTATAACACTGTTGCAAAATTGACTATTATCTAAAGATTTTAAATATTACACTTGGTTCTGTTTTTGTAGTGCCTGTATTTATATAGGATTAGATCAATTTCTAAATATGATGAAAAATTATTCTTTAACGCCTCGACTTCTAAAAGGAATTGAAACATTCATTAAATGTTCAAAATTTAATAAAGGGGAAACTCAAGATACATTTATATAAACTTGTAACAGTACTACATAACTCCTTTTATATTCTTGACGTTCAGAATTTCCTTGAGATTTTCTTTCCCAAAGGATTTCCTTAGAAAAAAAAATACTTAGCCAATATCTCACGTCATATGTTACTAAATCTTCTAAGTCAGCTTAACGAAGGTGCGATTGTCTTTGTAAACTCTTCAGTGGAGTTAGGGAATATTGACTTTTTTATCTAAAATGAAATTCTAGCAGTTCCGTTTTAATATTATTATTAATATGTTTTTCCTCATTGGGATAAAAGTTTCTTTCAGGCGTGTTTATTTTATATATAAATTAAAAGAAATAAAACACTCACATTCTCTATTCTTTAATTCTAAATAATATTTCCATACTTCAGACAGTGATTGAGTTAAAATCACATCATTAAAATAAGAAATTAGAACAAACATTAAAATATCTCATTAATTGAAAATATTTTGGCAATGTATTGCTTTAGAAAAAAGGATTACCGTGTTCATGTGAAAATATAAATGCAATCAATAATAAATGAGAAACTGACAAAAAAAGTCATAAGATCTTCATACCTGATATAATTAAGAGAATATGATCTTAGTCTTTTTATCAAGCCGTATTTCTTCGCATAAATGTTTAAACAATGTGACTCAATAAGAGTGATAGCGAAATAAAATTACCTTAAGTGAATATTTCAAAAAAATTAGATTCTTACTGCACATTTGTTTTGCTCCTTTCAATTTATTCTCTGCGCCCTCCACTCTTCTCTCTCTCTCTCTCTCTCTCTCTCTCTCTCTCTCTCTCTCTCTCTCTCTCTCTCTCTCTCTCTGAGTAACCGGCCCGTTATGGTGTGTGGCCAATATTTTGAGTGGTGCCTTCGAAATTCTATCAATGTGGTATACAGGAAAAGACATATTGTATGGAAGTATTATAACTGTATTGTAATAGGCACCATATCATCTATCTATCCCTCTATTATCTATCTATCTAGAATACCAAAGAAGTTTTTTATATCGTTTAAAAGAACACCAGGCCAATCTTATCTACCATTACCATAAGCTGTTTTTACCTAAAGTCCCGGGTTCTGAAGTCCCTGAAGGACCAAGAACATTTCATTATTAAGAATTTCCTTCTGAGCAAATGGAGTGTGAAAGAGGAAACCTTGTAGCTTGAAAAGGATTCTCATCCCTATCCTCAGGGGAGGATGCCCTTCTTCCGTATTTAAGGAAAAGACATAGAGAGAATTTGAAGTATTTCTTTGATTTTTTCTTTAGTCTGTTCGTTTATTTGTTGCTTGTGAAATTTATGTTGCTCTGTTGTGAATATTTTCTTGCATAATAATTATATTAATGTCCTTTTTTATCAGTAGTATTTTGATTTAGGAGTTTGATAAATCTATTTACGTGTATACAATACACACACACACACACACACACATATATATATATATATATATATATATATATATATATATATATATATATATATGCGTGTGTGTGTGTTTGTGGGTGTGTATGTATGTGTATATATACAAACGTTTTGCAATTATGAAGTCTAATCCTTGTTGTTTGTTTTAACAGAGTAATACTAAATTTGTCTAATCACTAGTTAATAATTCCATGGTAAGGTTGAATATCTAAATTGGTTTGCTTTCTGAATTAGACTTGCTTTTAATGTGTACGGTCTTGTTTAAGAATCTTAACAATTTATACAGTATATGTTATTCAAACGTAAAAATGCATGTTACAAATGATAAAGCTAAGGAAAAATCCACGATGTTGATGAGATTTTACCAGTAAAAAAGAAAATTTTCTTGATATGATGAAGAAACAAATTGTCAGGGTAGATTTTATGGGGTATTTTGCCTTCGAAAATAAGAGTTCTTGTAAGGGAAGAGAGAGAGAGAGAGAGAGAGAGAGAGAGAGAGAGAGAGAGAGAGAGATAGTTCCACCCATACTCTTGTATAGTACCTGCCGTTGTATATATTATTGGCTGTATTCACGATGCATATTTCTTTTGGTGAAATATATGGCACTTCCCGCTGTAGACGAATAGTTCGGAAAAATTGGGGTTTTACGGACTAAAAGTGATGTTTTATGGTCTTTCTTCTTTACGTTCTTCATCTGTCAATATTTTTTTACGGTTGTTGTTCACTGCAATTGGTAGTAATTAGAGGTAAATATCAATACCTATCATGAGAGTATATCTTAATATTACCAATAGTCATAAGGTGAAGTTTGTTCTTTAAGAAACCTTATCTTTTAAATGTAAATAGATTAAAAAATATTTCAAATCTATTCATCAAAATAACCGCTAATTGTATCTCTCAGAATATCAAACCTAGTTTTACTTAAGAAACAATTAATATCAATAGTATCAATTTCAAACCTATACTTTCCACGGTCGCACAACATTTAGCACTTGTCTACAGTATCCATTTTATCGATATACAAAGGAACTTCCCGCAATTTTGCGTGGTATCCAAAATAAAAAAGAACAAAGGGGGAATTTTCTTCTCTTTGCTCCTCCCAGCCTGACGAGGGACTCAGCCGAGTTTGATTTGTACCACTTAGGTGCCACTGGCACCTTCCCCCGTTTTCCACCACAAATTAAGTTTCCTATGCTGACTCCCCTACTGCTGCTACCTCAGCAGACACCAAGGCGAATGGAGGAAGCTGCAGGGACTACCGAAACTGCTTCACAATTACTTTCTAGCACGCTCTTTTACCTCTCTCTCACCTACCATCCTATCACCCAGAGCTTTTTTCACTGAGTCCATCCACCGAAAACTTAGTCTTCCTCTTGTAGTTCTCCCATCAATTCTTGTATTCATCTCCTTCTTCAGCAGACGACCCTTCTCTATTCTCTCTACGTGGCCAGAAATCCTCAACACATCCATACCCACTCTAGCTGCTAAATAATTTCTTAAGGGTACCTGACACTTGCACGCATTCGTGGCATGCATGGCACGCATTGATGCGCGAACTCGCGTGAACAAGTCGTGAAATTGTCGTGAACAGTGCGGGAACGATGCGTGGCATGCGTGCCATGCGTGCCCAGAACTTTGAAATGTTTAAAGTTTGTGGCACGCATTGGCACGCCAAAAATAGTCGTGAAATAGTCGTGAACGATGCGCGAACTGGAGTGAACTGGAGAGAACTGGAGTGAACAGTGCGTGAACTGGAGTGAACGATGCGGGAAGTGGCGTGAACTTTATAATGAAGAGAAACCAAAAGGAAACGAAAAATTTAATGAAAAGGAAAGAAAAATAAACCTAAAAAATTTTATATTTGCTGTTTTAATGTGAAAAAAAAATGATATCTTATTTCATACTATTTCTATAACTTTATAATGAAGAGAAACAAAAAGGAAAGGAAAAAATTAATGAAAAGGGAAGAAAAATAAACCTAATAAATTTTTATATTTGCTGTTTTAATGTGAAAAAAAAATGATATCTTATTTCAAACTATTTCTATAACTTTATAATGAAGATAAACAAAAAGGAAAGGAAAAAATTAATGAAAAGGAAAGAAAAATAAACCTAATAAATTTTTATATTTGCTGTTTTACTGTGAAAAAAAATGATATCTTATTTCAAACTATTTCTATAACTTTATAATGAAGAGACAAAAAGGAAACGAAAAAAATTAATGAAAAGGAAAGAAAAATATAAACCTAATAATTGTTTATATTTGCTGTTTGAATGTAAAAATAAAATGATGTCTTATTTCATGCACACACTTATTTTCCTCTATTACCAATCAAGAGACCAAAATTTTGTTTTAAATAAAAATGAACTGAAAAATAAACCCAAGAAATTTTTAAGTTTGCTGTTTTAATGTAAAAATATAATGATGTTTTATTTCATCAACATACTTATTCTTCTTTATTACCTTAAAATGAAGAGCAAAACAAATTTTTTCTGTTTGCTGTTTTAATGTAAAAATAAAATGATTTCTTATTTCAACACACTTTTTTCTCTATTACCTTAAAATCAACAGCCTAAAAACTTTTCATGTTTGCTGCTTTTAATGTTAAAATAAAATGCTTTCTTAATACTTGTACATATTTTATGTCTGCTATTTATATGTAAATCAAATGCTTTCTCATTGAAACAAAAATAAAGGGCAACAAAAAATACAAACGAAAAAGATACGTTTCTTCTCCTCAATGCAATGGTGTCTCTGACAGAAAGCATTGTTGTCTCTTCCGAAGCCAATCCAAGAATGTCCTCGGGTTGGAGAAGCCCCGTTTTTATATGGAGTGGCCAATTCGTGAACTGGCGTGAACGATGCTTGAACGATGCGGAATGATGCGGAAAGATGAGTGAATGTGTCGTGAACTTGTCGTGAACTAGGCGTGCCAATTCGTGCCATGGCGTGAACGTAGCATGAACTTGTCGTGAACTATGCGGGAACGTGTCGTAAACTGGTCGTGAACGGTGCGGGAAAAAACCCAGTGCGTGGCAAAAATGCGCGCAAGTGTCAGGCAGGCTTTACACCCCTTCTCAACCTCACTACTCCGTTCCTAACCCTATTTAATGAAGATACATCAGCCATACTCCTCGGACACTTCATCTCGAACACATTCAAGCACTATCTACCCATAACTTCGATCCTAACAACTCCGATACATATATCACAGTTGGTACAATCACTTTCTCATACAGAACTCTCTTTACATTCATTCCTAACCCGCTATTGTTTACCACTCCCTTCACTACCCCCAACACTTTCCATCCTTTATTCAATCTCTGGCGTATATCTGCTTCCACTCCGCAATTTGCTGCAACAACAGACCCCAAGTACTTGAACTGATCTACTTCCTCAAGGAACTCTCAATTCAACATGACATTCAACCTAGCACCACCCTCCCTTCTTGTGCATCTCATAACCTTACACTTACCCACATTAACTCTCAACGTCCTCTTCTCACACACCCTTCCAAACCCCTCTGAGTCTGCAACCAATACAGTATCATCTACAAACAACAACTGATTCACCTCCAACTCATAATCCCTCTCGTCTATCAGTTTCAACCCTCGACCAAGCATTCGAGCATTTACCTCTCTCATAAAAGTGAACAAACATGGTGACATCACACATCCGTGTCTCAGCCCCACTCTCAGTGTAAACCACATACAGTACTTCATTTCCTATCCTTACACACTCTGCAACAACATTTCACCAAGTCCATATAACCTAATCACATTTCATATCGCCTCCCTATCAACTATATCATAAGCTTTCTCCAGATCCATAAACGCAACATACCCCTCCTTGCTTTTTGCTAAATATTTCTCGTATATCTGCCGAACTCTAAAATCTGATCCACACGTCCCCTACTCCTTTAAAATTACCCTGTACTTATAAGATTGCATCCTCTGTTTTATCCTTAATCATATCAATTAGCACTTTACCATACACTTTTCCGGCCGCACGCAACAAACTAATACCCCTTGAATTACAACATCATGCATATCTCCCTCACTTTTTTGGGTGATATCTATTTTATAAAATTGTTTTAATACAGTAAGAAATATTATAAGCTTTAAGATCCATCAATCAACTTCACTGAAAATATTTTACCAGGCACACTTCCGGTTTTACGCTAACTGATTTATTACTAGGCGGTGTTGTGAAGTTTCAAGATTATCAACACTAGTCGAATTTTGTGAAGTATTTTTTTCGTGACATCTCAAATAACGTGTTATCTGTTATCTAAGATTTAATAACTTATTAAACTTTTTTAATTTTTATATGTTATTCCTGCAAAAAAACAGTTTTCATAATTATGTGGTTTTATAAAACTTTTGGAATCAACTTCCGGGAATGTTACAAGGAAGAGATTGATGAATGCTAGTGGAAGGAAATTTATTAAAGTCGTTATGTTATATAATTAAATAATCATTTTTTTTACCTTTATTAGAATGAAAAGTAGGTGGCCTTAGCTATTTATTTAAACATCACTTTATTTATCTTAGAAAGTTTTAAAGAATAAAGGTGTAACCATTGAAATTCTCCATTATATATGAAATGTAATTGATATAACTTCAATATTGCTACCAAAAATAAAAATATAATCAATATCGTTCTCTATCATATAGCTTGTCTTCTCACCATGCTATTCAAAGGGACACGGGTCAATGTTTTTAATTCTAGGCGGATTTAGTACTGTACATAACATCTCTTTATTTATCTTAGACAGTTAGTGTTAGAGAATGAAATGTTAGAGAATAAAGGAGTAACCATTAAAATTACCCCTTACATGTGAAATGCAATTGATATAACTTCAATATTTCTACCAAAATAAAAGCATAATTTATATCATTCTCTACCTTATAGCTTGTCATAAAGACAGATCTTTAGATATATCCCTCTCTAACGAGAAATAACTAATTCTAAATAGAAAATGAACTGAAGACCAAAATATCTAAACCTGTGGAATTGGAAACGTTCTTCCTCAATTTACATTTGATTGGTCGAAACAGGAACTGGGAGCAAAGCTCAGAATTCCCCGTTGTTTTGAACAAATACTAAATTTCACGTCCTGTGCTCAGAGAAAAGAGAAATCTCTCTCTCTCTCTCTCTCTCTCTCTCTCTCTCTCTCTCTCTCTCTCTCTCTCTCTCTCTCGTATGTTTATTCTTTTAAATATATTAGATTGGTGCAAAAAAAATATGAAATAACATTTAGTATGAAGAGTGCACATTGATATTACATTTTTGAAATGTAATATATGAACATACTTGACGCTCAATACTTCACATCCATTTCGTATATTTTCGTTTTTATTTCTATTCCATCATGAAAAGAAAAAAACCATGGAAGAATTATAAATTACAGAGAACTAATAAGATAGTCATTATAATTATTCATTTATATATTCATCATTTATTCACAAAGATACTGTTCAAATAATGATTCTCCTTCTTATCGGACTAAGATTTATGGGAAATAGCCCATGGATATTATTCTGCATAGAGGAAGAAAAGGAAATCTAATTGATTAAACTGGTGGCTAAGCCAACTGTTATTATTATAATTATTATCATTATTCGATAAAACGGTCAGGAAAGGAAACAAGGAAATAAATAAACTATAAGAGAAGTAATGAGTAATCGAAATAAAATATTTCAAAACAGAATCAATATTAGAATAAAAAAAAAAACAAGAGGAAGATAGAACAGTGTCACAAAATGTGCCCTCAAGCATAAGAACTCTAACCCAAGTCACAGTTTTCTCCTAATTCATAACGAAAAGGGGGTTGTTGTGGCCTGATTGACAACTTCTCTGCCTGGTGTTTGCCAGACGGGGGTTTGAGTCACGCTCAGGCTCGTTGGTACCTTTAGTGTCTGCAACCTTACTATCTTTGTGAGCTAAGGTTAATGGGTTTGGGGGAGCCTATAGGTCTATCTGCTGAGTCATCAGCAGCCATTGCCTGGCCCTCCCTGGTCCTAGCTTGGGTAGATAGGTGGCTTGGGCGCTGTTCATATAATATATGATCAGTCTCCAGGACATTATCATGTCCCGCTTGCAAGGGCAATGTCACTGTTCCTTGCCTCTGCCATTCATAAGCAGCCTTTAAAAGGAATTATCGATATCCCAGGATACTAAAAATAGCAACCATCCACACATGTCTGCTCTCTGTGCGAATTCAGTATTTGAATAAAGTCCATTATGCCAATCAAAGTATATATAGACGGACGCGAAATAAAAAGAGAAAAATTAACTATTTCTATTTATTTATTTCGTCATTTTCTATTAAATTCCTGGAAAATATCTTTGATAATTAATTTCCGATAGATTCGAGTAACATTATCTTATCTATATAAAGATATATATTTACAAATTATATGAATTATCCGTCATTGGTTGAAATTAATTCTACCTGATATACTATGTATATATATATATATATATATATATATATATATATATATATATATATATATATATATATATATATATTTATATATATGTATATATATATGTGTATACATATAAATATATGTATATATATATATATATATATATATATATATATATATATATATATATATATATATATATATATATATATATATATAAATATATATATATATATATATAAATATATATATATGAATATATATATATATATATATATATATATATATATATATATATATATATATATATATATATATATATATATATACAGTATATACATCCGGTAAAATTAGTTTCAACCAGTGACGGATATTTCTTATAACTCGTAAATATATATTTTTGATATACATAATAAGAAAACCTAACTCCAATCTATCGGAAAGTAATTATCAAAGAGATATTTCCCCAAAGTATATCTTTACCTTTGCAAATTTCATCTGAACGATGCCACAAAAGTGTTGTTCACGTTAAGAATTTCTTTGTGGTTATAAATACGGTCTATAGACCTTGGGTATAAAAACCCGATCGTATTTTTTTTTCTTTTTGTACTAAAATTTGGTTGAAAGATGATTAGTTCTTTTGTTTGATAACTGGCATGATGGAATTCGGTCGTTTTAGGAAAAAAAAACTGAATTGATTGACTCCCATGGCTTTTGTAGTGCTTAATTACAGACTTGGTTATTTCGAGTGTATTGGACAATTTGACGAAGACTATTACATGACTTCAGAGAATGCAATTAGTTTTCTACACGAGCGTTTAGTACTTTCATAAAGTCAAACCCAGTTAAGGGTTTTTGCTTAAAGCGTTCAGTGTCTTGAGAGTGACAGACATCAGTAGCATTGTAACCAGTCCTTAAAACTATAATACGACGGAGGTGTAGTTAGGTAGTTAGTGACTATGAAGAAGCTTTCCTTCGTGCCTTCCAGTCACCCTCTTTGTTATATAAGTGTTGAGATCATTTGTTTGTTATAAAGAGGCTCGGAATATCACCTTCCATTAACCTTGGCTGGAAGATCTTTTGTTCGGAAGTAAAGACTGTTTTCGACAGCCAAGAACCCGTTGATTGTGCTGAATGGTGAAAGCACCACAACTGAAGGCATCTTAGTGACATATATACGGGTGTTCATGGGTATTGAAATGGCTGAGTAAACCATTTCCTTTCATATATTATCGAGCCATGGGCTCATGACACTTCAAAATAATTATGATTAATTCGAAAATACATTACAGTATCAGTGTTTAAAATATTAATAAGAAGTCTACTTACAACTACACCAAGTCTCTTATGCATGATCACCGCACGTTTGTGAGAAGCAAAAGAAATTTTGAAAAAAAAAATAATCGCCCTCCACCATCTTGCTTAAAATGTGCTCCTA
>NC_090735.1:31103267-31110767 GCF_036898095.1 Palaemon carinicauda | reverse complement strand
TTATCCCAGATAAGGTACATAGAATGAATGCTTAATTATACCAATAAATTGACGCAGGTGAAGGAGACGCAAGTTTCTCAAGAACCAGATTATTGACAGGCAATAAATGGACAGGTTAACCACAATTATATATATATATACATAAGAAGAGGATAACCCAAAACTTTATGCATAAGTATGATAGTAAACAGAGCTTGTTTGTCTGAAAGAAAAAACATTAGATGCCACTTTTAAGATACCGAGGTATCAAAGTCATAAAAGCCTGTATTATAAATCAATGACATTAGCGTTAGAAACGCTCGGCACACATGTCTGCACTTATGCTAGGTTCACCTTCGGAAATGGAACAGTCTACATGGGCAACACAGTGCCCTCACTTAGTTTGTAGTACAGTATGTAACTACACACTCACCCTGGAATTAATCGTCCCAATTAAGACCACTGTTCCTCGCAGAGTTAAACAGTAGGGTTAACACCGCGACCCACTGCTACCACAGATCTCTTTTAGTTCCTCTACTTGCTTCGCATAGTGGCGAAAGAACACTCTGGAAGACTTCCAGCCAGTGTATGAACGGAGATGTTCAAAATCCATACAATTAAAGAAATTTAAGGATGAGGCAACTTTCCTCGGATCGTGACCTGCGGGTGTATTGTCAGGATCTGCTCTGCGAATAAAATATGTGATTTTCGCTCTGAGTTGATTCAGAGATAAATTTGAGCCTGATGTTTCTCCCCTGAATAGTTGACCACCCTTAAAGTCTGAAGTTCTATGAAGATAGACCTTTAGGCATTCTAGTGGGCATAGAGATGCATCTTCTTTCAGAGGGCAGATTCTCCAGGGATCCCACCTGTTGGTGGGTAACTCATTCTTGGCGAGAAACGTAGGATCCGGAAACAGGTTCAGTTCTCCCCCATCCAGGAACTGAACACGACCTGCCTCTCTCGAGAGGCTACAATCTCACTAACCCTGGCCCCGGACGCGAGTGCAAAATAGGAAAATAACTTTTTGTGTCAAATCCTTTAACGCACACTCTTCATTGCTCAACAGAGAAGCGAAATGAAGAACTTGTCTAAAGACCATGAAATGGGCTTTGGAGGTGCTGAAGGTCTGAGCCTAGCACAGGCTTTCGGGACTTTATTAAAGATCTCGTTACCTAGGTCGACCTGGAAGGCATATAGAATGGGTCTTGTCAAAGCAGACTTACACGCTGAAATCGTGTTCGCTGCCAATCCTTGACCATGGAGGTGGAGAAGAAAGATAAGCAGAAGTCTGTCAAGATCTCCTGCGGATTCTACGCCTTGACAAAAGGCCACCCATTTTCTCCAAGATGACTCATATTGTCTTCTAGTAGATTTGCACTTATATTCCTCAAGGAAGTCTATACTGTCTTTCGAAATCCCGAAACGTTTTCTCACCGCTAGGGAGAGAAAATCATGAGCTGCAGGTTCCGGGTTTTCTGTGATGAAGCGCAGACAGTCGACTTCTGAAATCGCTGAGTCCGAACTGGATCTGGTAACGGTAGACACTTCAGCCGTAGTTCCAATGCCAGAGGGAACCACACGCCGTTCGGCCTCTTGTGAGCCACTATTGCCGCTACTCCCTTGAAAGATCTCAGTTTGTTGAGGACCCTCAACAGAAGGTTGTGAGGAGGGAACAGGTAAATCCTGGACCATCTGTTCCAGTCGAGGGACATCGCGTCCACTGCTTCCGCTAAGGGGTCCTCGTACGGGGCACGTACAGGGGCAACTTCTTGTTGTCTTTCGTCGCAAAGAGGTCTATCTGCAGTTCTGAGACTGATTCAGAATGAAGGAGAATGATCCTGCGTCTAAGGACCATTCCGACTCTATCGGTGTGAACCTGGATAGAGCGTCCGCTGTCACATTGCGGACTCCTTGAAGGTGAACTGCCGACAGGTACCACTTCTTCTTTTCCGCCAATCGAAAGATGGCCAACATCACCTGGTTGAGAGGTGGTGACCTCGATCCTTGTCGATTCAAGTATCTCACAACTACCTCGCTGTCTATCACCAACCTTATGTGGATCGAGTGACGCGGGGAGACTTTCTTTAAGGTAAGGAGCACTGCCCTAGCTTCTAGAAAGTTTTATGTGAAAGGTCTTGAATAGCTTGGACCAAGTCCCCTGGACTTTTTTCCGATGAGAGTGACCTCCCCATCCCTCCTTCGAGGCGTCTGAGTGAATCGTCACCGACGGGGGAGTTGGCTGAAGAAGAACCAACTTCTTTAGATGTCTGGCTTGGGACCAAGGCCTGAGAAGAGTACTTAGCCGAAGCGGCTGGTCTTCTCAGATCTCTTCGCGCGTTTGATGCATAACTTCTCCAAACTCCGATTGCATCCTTTAGCTGTGCTCTTAGCACTGGGTCTGTCACCAAAGCAAACTGGAGAGAGCGCAGTACCCTCTCCTGCTCGCGTCTTGATATCCTTTCGGAATCTAGAAGTCTCTTGACAGAACCCGCTATCTCCTTCCTTTTCTTCGCCGGGGTGGAGAAACGGTGTGACAAAAGGTCCCAGTGGATTCCCAGCCACTGGAACTTTTGAGATGGAGAAAGTCGAGACTTTTTCTGTTGATCTTGAAGCCTAGGTACTCTAGGAACTGGATCACTTGACTGGAAGCTTGCAAGCATTCTGTCTCGGATGCTGCCCACACCAACCAGTCGTCCAGGTAGGCTACTACCTGAATTCCCTTTAGGCGTAATTGTTTGAGAGCTACGCTCACAAGCTTCGTAAAAATCCTTGGGGCTATGTTTAGCCCGAATGGTATGGCTCCGAAGGCGTATAGTCTTCGTTGTAGCCTGAACCCTAGGTAGGGGGAGAGTCGATGGCTAATTGGAATGTGCCAATAGGCGTCTGACAAGTCTATAGAGACGGAATATGCCCTCTTGGGCAGTAAGGTCCTTATGTGTTGCAGTGTTAGCATTTTGAATTTGCAATTCACTATGAACTTGTTGAGTGGCGACAAGTCCAGAATGACTCTGAGCTTTTCCGAGTCTTTCTTGGGAACACAAAACAGCCTCCCTTAGAAATTGATGGGCTTCACCCTTCGGATCACCTTTTTTCTCCAACAGTTCTTGAACGTACTCCTCCATAACGGGGGTGGAGTGTTGGAAAAACCGAAGGCACGGGGGTGGAGTGCTGTACCAGCTCCCGCCCAGTCCATTCTTGAGTAGGCTGTGGGCCCAGGGATCGAAGGTCCACCGATCCCGAAATTTCAGAAGTCTCCCTCCTACCGGTATCACCTCACTTGGACTGCCGTCCTGAGGTCTTGCCTTCCTGACCATGACCACCCCTGAATCCCCTTCCCCTTGAGGGGCGTCTAGACGAGCCTGTGGCTGCTCCTCTAGGCTTTGCTCGAAAGGAAGTAGACTGCCCTTCGAACGCTGGGGTGAATGCCGTGGACTGTGTCGACACGGCCTGGGGTACCCACTGAAAAGTGGTCGGGGTTTGTGCCACGATCTGGGGCACTGGGGGCAATGGCAATTGCAGTTGCTGTTGCTGTCTAAGAGGCTTGGCTGGCCGAGACGGTAGCCTAGTCCTCATAGTCTTCCTCTTTGGTTGAGGACCTTCATCCGGGGAAGACTTTCTTTTGATAGCCAGGCCCCACTTCTGGAGAAGGTTTCTATTCTCCAAGGCGGCCTTATCAACAACTTCTTTGACCAAGTCGGTAGGGAAAAGGTCTTTTCCCCAAATGTTGGAGGAGATTAGTTTCTTTGGCTCGTGCCTCACCGTAGCCGAGGTAAACACGAACTCCCTACAAGCTCTCCTTGCCTTGACGAAGCCATAAAGGTCCTTCGTCACTGTGGCCAGATGAGACTTGGCCACTACCATGAACATTTCATGGACCTTGGGGTCAATTGCCATCGTCTCGAGAGTAGTCTGAAGAGTCATTGAAGCAGTCAGTCTTTCTTTTGTATCAAACTCACATCGCAAAAGAAAGTCAGACAGCTTAGGGAGGTCCTTGCCGAACTGACGTCCGGCAATATCAGCCTCCAACTTTCCAACTGAGAACGTGAGATGGACGTCCTTCCAGTCTTTGTGGTCCATAGGCAGGCCCAGCGACAAGGGTTTACACTCCTCTAGGGAGGGGCAAGACTTGCCGGCCTCGACTGCTTTTAGTACAGCCAGAAACCCTTTCTGTAAAAAGGGGAAGGCTCTAGTAGGCGAGGACACAAAGGAAGGGAGCTTCCTATTCAATGCGGCTACCTTTGAGTTAGAGAAGCCCCTCTCTTTCATCGAGGATGAAAGTAGAGCTTGAGCCTTAGCATGGTCCATCACTATGACCTCCTTCGGCTCTGTCTCCTCCTTTGAAGCTGGTTCCTTCCTCAGCCGGACATAACAGTCCGGATATGATGCCTTGCTGGGCCAGAATTCCACCTCCTCCAGGGGAACTGAGCCCAGCTTATCCGAGATGACGATCTTTCCAGTCGTCATCGGCATGTGCTCAGCATACCTCCATGGGTTAGCATCTGAGCACAAGGGAAGGTCTTTCACATTGAGCTTTTTCTGGGGCCCATGTGATTCTGCAAGGCACTGCATTCGCAGTTCCATTGCAGCCGCCTTCTCCTGATTCTCCTTCTGCATTTGTTGGATCATTCCAACAATAGAAGAGAGGGGCTGTCCCAGCTCTACTGGGAGACCGGCCGATGTAGAGGGAATAGGCTCCGGAATCTGAGCCGGAGTAGCCAACACCTCGACGACGTCTACCTCTACAACGTCTGGGGCTTGAACTTCATCCTGGGCTTCTGCCAGGAGGTCTTCCTCCTGACACCCGTCCACATCAGACATCCTGTCATCTAACTGGATGTCTTGCATCGCGACCGCGACTTCAGCATCCACCTGGATCTGAACTTAGGGGATCTCCTCTTGAGGCTGGGGAATCACTGCATCAGCTGATGCCTTAGGGAAAAGATACGCCCTCATCTTCTCACTTGGAAGATAAGGGCCAGAAGTGTTCTTTTGGAAGCCCCTTACCCAGGTACGAAGCTTCTTCCTAGCTATATCCCTTGATTCCTCTGTCCTAGGGGAATTAAAGGTCTCAGTAATCAGGTTAGTGCGCACAGTACATACCTGAGGGTCCCAATACCGGAGATCATCCTTGAAGACAGCGTATGCTGCGTGTCTCCTACAAAACTCATGTCCGCAGAGGTTCTTGCTGCTGACGTTGCAGAAAGCACTTCCCCACTTCGGAGTGTCCTTCTGTAAAGAGAAGAAATTTCCATGAGTATCAAGTGAACTATGTATCACTGGATATGCATAGTATAGCATAACAATTCAGAAAGGAAAGACACACACTTGTGTTTCCCTCACAACCCATTGTTGCAGCCTTCCAGATAATAAAATCAAAATGGTTTATCTCTTCTAGAGTAACCAATGCAAGGTTTCCAGAGGAAACAGGTGGAGCTCACACCTAAGCAATGATTTTAAAATCCTGGATAATAGACAGGAAAGAACTCAGCTTCCTATCTGTAGGGCAACAGCAAAGGGATGTGCAAGAAAACACAATAGTGTTAGAAGACACAGTGCTGTACCAAAACCCTTACCATAGTTTTCTTCTTACTGTATATGTTATACTGAAGAATACTAGTACAGTATAGGGGGATGTGTGCCGGCCTGCCTTTGCCGGCCGGCACACACCACAACTAGCTTTAAAGTATACTACTTAACAGCTATAAGGCGGCAGCACTCTGGTTCAAATGCATGTGCCGGTCGGCAGCAACTGCCGGCCGGTAACAGCCAATGTTGGCCGGCAATGGCTGCCGGCCAGCAACTACACAAGGTAGTACCCAGCTGCCGGCCACACTCTTGGTGACCGGCAGACAAGGGCTGACATAAGCCGGCTGGCAAAGGTACAAGACCGATGCCAGCCGGCAGCAAAAGAACCAGAGAACTACACCTGCCCGGCTGCCGGCCTCATAGGCCGGCAGCCGGGTCAGGTACAGCACTAGAAGAAAAATAGAATGGATGCCGGGATAAGAGTGTACACAACCTCCAAGCCCGGCAACCGAAAGAGTGCATATAAGGAAGGGGAGAAACTAATTCAGGCTTCCTGACCAATGCCGTCTGGCTCTACAGGCAGGCATGGATGAGGGACCAAGAGAGGTCCGGGCAGCACTCGAAAACATAAGACCCTTGCCGGCCAGCAGCTCTGCCGGCCGGCAAGGGGCTGAGTCAATTCCACATCCTAACCTATACTAGGTCCAGATGTAGAACGACGTACAGTACAGTAATGGCTCGGCCATTACGGAGAAAGAGGGGGAAGGGACAAGAGGGTCCTGCCAACCTTGCTTTAGTGACAGATCACCCGCAGCCAAGAAACTTATCTTAGCCTAAGGGAGATCTAAGGGGGAAGGCCAGCAATACTTGCCAGCTCCCAGAGCACCAAAGCAAGAAAGGCGTTGCTACTCCCAGGGAAAGAACTTATCCTCCCCCGAGAACAGCAACAAGGACTAGTCTGGTAGATCACAAAAGAAGGAATCATATCCACAGAAACCTTCGGTAGTGACCTAAGGGAGCTAAGCTCCCTTTGTCTGTGTCAGGTCAGCGAGGGGGACTCAGCCCCAAGCCAGACAACACAGACTCAGACTAAAAAACTCTGTTGTTCTGTCCCTCTTGAACCATACTACAGGAACAGGAAGGTACAGTAACACCCCAGTATAGTTTTATCGAAAATAAATTCGGAAAAAACCACTTAGGGATAAGCCCAATGCTTAAACAGAGGGAAAGGGATTGCATACCTTCTCCGAAGAAAAGAAAGCAACCGGGGAGTATGATAAAGTATACTAAGGCTCCATAAGCAACTAGCCTAGGCACTAAGAGAATCGATTACCTAAATCACCGAAACTCACTCATATACTATCTTGGAAATATTCCACACAGTCTAACATGTATAAAATATAGCCTAAAGCTTCAATAAAATTTTAATTACACTCGGAAAAACCATAATCATGCATGAAGTACTAGGACCAAACGACTAGGCTACATGGCCTAGCGTAGGCCAGAATGGCGAATACTTCGCCAAATAATACTAAGCACGAAAGGAAATCCTATGTAATGCTAAATAGCTAAAATTTATTAAAGCAAAACAACCAGGAATGTCGCTCTGACTAACTAATTTATACCTAGTGAGCGACAGTGTCCAGGACACCTCTGGTAGGCTACGGCTCTTGTATCAAAGATTAATCCTATTAATCACTCAAAATTTTACCAAGAGCCTACATTTATACATAAAAGACATTATACTCAACTTATCAGAGGCCGACGAAGACGGAGAAGCCATGAAAAGTAGAATAAATCCAAGATTTGCGAGAAAAACAGGAAAAAACACCGAGTTGTTAAGCTACGCAAAAAGGAATACAGATGGCGCCAGGATTGGCGCCATGCACGCATACGAATCGGAGGATAGGGAAGCCTTGGGAGCGGCTCCCCTTTTTCTTTCCCGAATTCATATCTCGCCAATCACCTCCTACGAGACGAAATCTCTGTCCA
>NC_090735.1:31083267-31093267 GCF_036898095.1 Palaemon carinicauda | reverse complement strand
TTTGTTTAATGAACTCTTTTGGATCAAAGTTAGTCTTAATTCTGTATGTGATTTCCTTCTGTATTGTATTATTTTTTCTAACGTCTATTTCAAAAGACATCAACTTATGCATTGGGGATGTAGAGCAGTCAGGTTCAATCTCCATATTTAGTATGATGTTGTTGTTTTTTTGTTTACTATAACTAGATCTAGTATATGATTAGACTGAGCTGTTGGTTCAGACATTGTTTTCAAGGTCGTGGTTGTCAATCAATTCTCTAAATTCATTGACATATGGGTCTACTCTGTTATCAAGATGTAGGTTGAAATCACCACATATAACTATATTTCGATTGTCATTCAATGTATCTAGTAAGTTATTAAATTCATCTAAAAACATTCTTTTGCTTTTGCTCGGTGGTCTATAGAGTATAACTATTTGCAGATTTACATTTCGAGATAAAATTTTAATATTCATATATTCAAATGAATTAACTATGAGATGATTTCTTACTGTAACTTTGTATGATTTCTTAATTAAGATTCCAATGCCACCACCTCTCTTGTTTTCTCTAGGTTCATGATAAAAGTTATAAGATTTAGGTGTCATTTAATTAATTTTCGATCTGTTACTCACATTACCACTCAACCAAGTTTCAGTTAATAAGCAAATATCCACATTTTGATCACTTACGACTTCCTTAATGATATGAGTTTTATTGCCAATGGATTGTATATTTATTAGATTACATGATATTTTCTTAATCGAACCCATGGTCAGTATTGTTTCTGGCTCTTGTTATTTCTTGTTTATAAACTTCACAGTTGACTTTATCATAGCATTTATGTTCTGTGTCATCATAGTTCTTTCTCACACAATTTATGCATTTAACTTCAACAACATTGCAATGACCCGCTTTATGTTCTCTCGCGTACTTGGGGCACGACTGTTTATTCTTGCAATTTGCTGCACTATGCCCAAATTCCTGGCATTTGTAACACTGGTAGGGCATGTAATGATCGTAAACATTACATATTCTATATGTGGTACTAATTTTATCTCCATTTTCATAGATTGCTTTACGTATCTTAGGTGTACATTTTATAATATATTGTTTATGTTTATCCATTCTTGAATTTTCTTGCATTATGATAGTCAGATCATCATTTTCTACAATGTGTCTGTTTAGCCACTGGTTCTTAAGCTTCAGACTTTGAATAATATCATCATCATCTTCTGGTACATTTGTAAGTTTTATCTTCGGTTTAAGTTTTCCTTTTTCAGTAACAGTGATCTTGTTTACATTACCTTGTTCCAATTCAGATTTTGCCTGCTCCAGGTTCTGTTTATCTGCAAATTTTATGATCAGGTGTCCATCTTTTGTTTCAGCAGTGCTTTCAACTTAGGCTTTTAATTTGGTCATAATTGTTTTCTTATCATTAACTGCTGAAACCTCATCAGTTGATTTTACAATCAATGTTTTCTTTGATTTCAGCTTTTCAGCATATGTACCAGTTAGATGCTTCCTATCTATGTAATCTTCATTAATTTTCTTTTCATTTTTTAATTCTTTCATTTCATTTCTTAATTCTTGCATCTCATCTCTTGTTTCTTGCACTTTATTTCTCATTTCTGTCATGCTATCCTTCATTTCTTCTATATTATTCATCAAGACCTAAACCAAATGATGGGACATTACCACTTCTTCATCCAATACTTTTCTTTGTATGTTTTCTGCATCCTCATTGAACTTATCAGTGCAATTCCTACATATGTAATAAATATGTTCGTTACACAATAGCCTTCTGTCGGCTTGTGATAAATTTTCTATTAATCCAGAACATTCGTTTTCAATATGATACCATTTTTGACATCTATCACAACAAATTCCCTCATTGGCAACGACAGTCTTGCAGTGCTCACATAGTTCAGTGTCATCAGATTCCACGGTGACCAACGATCCATTCGCTGATTCATCATTTCTTCCACAGGCACCTTCCTCCATGTTGTCACTATCATATACTGATGTATTCTTCATTTGTTTCATCCTCAACTGATTTTCCTGTTTCAGTCTTTTCATGAGGTTTCCTTCTAATTTTCTTAATGGCTCCTAACATTTTTGTAGTTTACACTATATTCAAGTCCAAATGGGTCGGGAAAACCATAATTGGTAACTCTTACCTGTGTCCCAGTTGTAATCAACTATTTATTTGTAATTTTTCACTATTTAGTATTCCAATGACGTTGATTCCAATTTACACAACTTAATGATGTTGGAAATTATTAACTTAACGATTTTCACTTTTAACTTGCCACTATTGTTGTTAAATTTCAACAGAGCACTTCTTCAGCACGTCCTCACTCCACAAGATAATGACATGGAAAGTTTTGAGGGAAAGCATTATTGCTTTTGTTTCTATATGTTTTTTCCATTTGCTGAATCCATATCTGAAGATTACCTAGCTGTAAGAGTTGCTGTTTAGTCATAATAATAGACTGCTTACCATTATGTGCACATTAATCTCCAAAACTAGAAATCCCTATAATTAAGCTTCTAACTAACTTATAAAGGAGAAGAAAATTTTTATAAATTTTTGTTAGGTCATTAAACCCACATTTTACCATGATACTTATTTTCAAAATCTGCATACATTATCAATTTTGGATACAAACCAGAAACTGGCAATGGTAACTAAATTGATGTAAAATAAAAATGGCAACAAGTAAATGTCCACCTTTCTTTTCAGTTTCAATAGGTGGTGTATAGTGCATAAAAATAACAAGTTAGTTATTCATACATGTTTCACTATTGATTCTGCATTTGCAAGATGCAGGACAAGGGTTGGATTTTCCACCGCATCCAGTGGTGCAAGATGAGATGATTCCTACTCCCATGTCCTTGGAGAAGGAAGCTGTGCCATAAGCTTGGGAACATGAACATTTTGCTCCATCTTCCATCCCATATTTCCAGGCTAGTGCAGAACTGGGTGCTGGGAGTGGGCTTGTCGCCAAATCAGAGCCTGGAACTGGGAACGCTGGATATGAAAGTAGAGAGCTCTCTATTTTCATCTCTTTACTAGACTTGCCCAGCCGAATGCTATCAACATTCATTGCACCCTACATTTTGCAGAAAAATACTTCTGCATCCTGGACAGTACGATCAGTACTTTCAGAACCCTCATTAATGCCCCAAAGTAGGTCATTAATCGATACAAGCATGTCGTACTTAGGATTTTCTGTGATGTTCGAGGCGGAGTCACTCCTTGTCAGAGCATGGAAACTCAAAAGCCGCTTGAGGACCTCCTCCTACATTTGTAGTTTTTCCTCTATTGCATGAATTGGGATATATTTTCCTTTTTTTTTTTTTTTTTTTTTTTTTTGCAGTTCCAGCTCTAATCAAGGTTTTTGTACATGACATTGTGTGGAAATATGCAATTAATAGTATCACAACATTTGTGTCTCAAGCGGAGACATCAATGATGTTTTCTCTGCTTTTGAGGCATGGAAGAACGATCCTTGTGTCTGCTTCTTAGTGTTTGACTTCCAACTTAACAGTGGCAAGAGTTGGATCTAAAGTTTCCAGTTTCTTCATCACTGAACCCACCTGCAACAACTATGACTTTATTTTTGTGTACTCTCAGGATCAGCTGTTGAGAGATAAAACATGCATGATTTATCTTGTTTTCCTCATGGACAATGAAGTTATTCCATATTTAAGAGAGTGTAAGATCTCTTGTTTGTTACAGATCTACTAGTGCCACTGAATCTCTCCCACGCAGTTTCCGTTTTCCCCCTTTAAACAGTACGTCAAATCTGTGGAATTTTTCACCATTTAGAAGAATGTTTTCCATAAATGCATCTGCAAGATTCTTAAAGGTCTGCGCTGCTTGTTGTTTTCCTATTGAAATAACTAGAGCTTGGTCATCAATGATCAGCATTAGATTATCCTCTAGGTCACTGGGTTCAAGGTGATTAGGACAAGGAATGTCAGTGGTAAGATCTTAGAAATTATTGCCTTTGCACCTGTACAAAGCCAGCCATCAACTTGTGCTAAGGATAGGGGTACAACAAAGAGTTCATGCTTCGTAATGTTGTTGAGTTTGACTGGGTATCCTACTTCATATGCAGTGAGGAACTACTGAAGGATGTTTCTATCTACCTTGACTGGTTTAGCCTTTCCACTTTTAGCATATGATTGTTGGACTTCATACATGGAAGAGAAAGTCAAATACCTGTTCCGTCTCAATGCACCCATGAAAGGGACTCTTATTTCGTCCGATGGTATTAGCCTCTCCTTGACAAATGCATCCAGATGATCTTATACTTTCTGCTGAGCTTTCAATGTCCTCTTCGGTTAACTTGGTTGCTAAATTTTTGTAGTATGTTGGGCAGGCTCTCTGAAAACATAATAAATCTTTTCAAGACTTTGACCATAGAATCTTCATCTTTTGAATCTCTATTCATTCTACCTTTTGTAGTTTCGCTGTGGGCGTAGTCATTACCTTTATGCAGACCAAAGGATTCTTTGGTATCATGGACAAGTTCAGTTCGTAGATTGAAAGATAGACCCTTCCTTCTGAGAGTTGATGATGTTTTTGTTATTTCTATGTTGCCTTAATCCCTTTTCCTAATACAACCTACCCACTCATGAGTTTAATCTGGGTTCACTTGGTTGAAGAAATGTAAAGAGTGCCTAACCACGAAATTGTCAGCCTCAGACTAATTCACATTCTGTGGTAGTTGATGCATTTTGTTCAGGTAGATGGTTCCCCAGTGAGCATAGTTAATATGATTGTACCACATGAAGTAAGGCAAGATTTGCTGAAATGCAAAAAGGTGCAGTTCTCAGATCCCATTCCTATGAGCACAAGTAAACAACAGAAAAATATGAACCATCTGCAGGTAGCCTCTCGTAAATTAAAAGTTTGGGTTGTAATTGGCTGCAATGTAGGCTTCTATGACAGCTTCAAGCTCTGTGGTAGCAAGTATTGTTACAAGACAATCTGCAGGGCTGTTTTTTTTTTTTTTTTTTTTTTTTTTTTTTTTTTTTTTTTTTAAGCAGATGAGGTAAAAGCATCTTCCACATGGACTACAGAGGGATTTTGGGCTCTGATTCCTTCGTTGTAGGTCGTTATAGTTAGTCCAGCAGTTATTATTTTTTTTCTTAATCAAGTAGGTTGGCTTCCCCTCATGCATCCAACAGTCCAGATGATTTGGGCATACTTACCAATGACTGACATGAGTTTCATGGAAGTATATAGCCACCTAATTTCACAATAAGACGATCCATGTAGCCTGCATTTGCCCACTTCAGCTCCATCAACTTTCAAAACAATTCCTAATCTATTATGATGATAATTTGATGCTGCTTTAGTGTTTTAGACACATTTTTGCATCTCATCACGAGTTTGGACAGGTCTTTCCTCCTTATTTAGCTAAAAAGAGTAACTCCATTACTTCCTTTAGGCTTTCCACTTTGGATGGCCATATATCTTTTCTCATCATATTTCCTTGTGGACCACGTTACCACACTGCTAGTTGTGTAGCATGGAATGTGTCTTTTTTTTTTTTTTTTTTTTTTTTTTTTCATCCGGTGTTGAATAATTTGCACTTATTGTCACAGGAAAAAATGTGTAAATGTACCATGCACAAATTTAGGTGGGGTCCCAGCACCAGTTCCTCGATCCATGTCAAGTAATGTTCTCTCTACCATAGCAGTGTCAAGTAGAAGCAAGCTGAGATAACTGATTGTGTGCCCCGCTTTATGAAAAAGGTTCACAAACTCCTTTGATCGTCTTGCTTGGTGTAATATACTGGTTAATCTCACATGTTTTGGTGTCTAATGTTTTCCTCCAGTCACATTGTATTGGCTTTCTACCTTTCAACTGTGACATCTTCATCATTTTGGCACCCTTCCAACAGCCCATGGCCACCTAACCTCACCCGGATGAACATAAAATCACTTTCAGGGACACAAGCTGTTGTTTCCACCTCATTGACAACACATCCAGTATGTTTAGGGTGAACCAATATGTCTTCTCTTAATTTCAGTGCAACATGTTGCTTCTTCTAGAATCCCTCATTAGGAAAGTGATAAATAGGAATTTTACTAGAACCTTCTGTCATGTAATCTAAAAAATGGTACATGCACCATTTTTCTGGGAACAATGAATACATATTGATTAGGTACCGTTATGAAGTCATAGATGTCCAGCACATATGCTTATTTTTTTCTTTAAAAGTAACACACCTGCTTCTCAATAATGTTTGTACTGCAATATTGGCTTTTTTTCTGCTAACTCACAGTAGCTATTCCACACTTGAGACATTTGAAGAACATGCCCTTTCTTGGAAGAATCTTCCATCTCCCTGACAAGCCATTCTATAACAAGACCTGTGTTTTCTGAACAATCTTTGGTCTTTGGCCCTTTTTGTTTGAAGCTCTTGAAGCAATTTAGATGGTACTTCCCTTCTACTGCAATGTGGTCACTAACTCCTGTAAGGCGCACAAGGGTCTCTTGATCATATTTGGACAAATCTATGACCTGTTTGCTCATTTTGAATGTAGTAACTGACGAAACAGGCTCTTTGAGATTCATATCTTGGCGGAGATGCAATAGTCCTATTTCACAGTTTGAGGTGAACTTCCCAACATTGGGGTCTCTGCACTACTGCTATCACACGGAGATCTAAAAGTCTGAATTTTAAGTTTGTTGGTGAACCACGTGTAACAGGATTTGTCACCACAGTATTTCAGCATCTGTTATTGATGTTTCCCTCATACCAACGATTGTTAGCTAGTTGCCCCTGTAATACAGTCTGTCTTGTGTCTGTGCAGTACATTTTATTGTGTCAATCCATGCTGTCTCCCCATTAATAACTTTCACCTTTTATGCCTTAACATATGAGACATTCCTCCAGAACAGAGTGTTGGCCTATCTTCTTCAAATTGGCAGCAACATCCACGAGCACACAGAAACAGAAATCACATTGCTTATTTACTCCATTTATAGTCTGCTCTCAAGATAAAGGTAATGTTTGCAAAATATATCTGTCTCAGAAATGTTCTTAATAGAATTTTTATGAAAGCTACGAATGGCACCTAAAATCTGTTATACTTACGTTTGTACTGTATTACTCGTTAATTTTTTCGGGTATTTCAATAAAAAGAAAGAAAGAAATTTAGTTCCAGAAAATAGATAATTGGCATATTTTGATATATGTATAGTTTTTTTCTTGAACAAATGAACCTTGGTGAGGGGCAATCTCGAAGCGCCAATTTACCTTCAGCGGTTGGCTTTCTTGGAAGAGGAAACATAGAACACCAGGGACATAATTTGAAAGGTAACCCATGGATTCTGGTTTAGAATACCTTGAAGTTTTAATAAATGCTGGTTACCCTATTTTCCTCAAAAATGCATACTGGGTTCCATAATTTTGAAGTTACAGCCCAGTTTATAAGTGAGAGTTTGTGAAAGTTTTTCAAGATTCCTTGAATTTACCTCTGTTCACATACTGTATATACAACAGCAAACGTTTTAACCAATGTGGAACTGTAGCCAATATCCTGAAATAACAAATTCTAATATATACGATTCTTAAAAACAATTCTCTCGCCCCCCTCAAAGAATACGAATGATGAGGGTCAATATATCTCGCTCACGATAGATTATTTTTTGCGATTTCGAGGAACAGAAAACGAGACCCGCGGGTGCATTTTGTATTGAAAAATAAGAGAAGAGGAGAGCCTTCAATACTCAAGAGATATAAGGAGGAAAAAGATATCTCTTAAGACATACGATGGAAATTTTGATGTATGCTATGAAAATAAACATTGGCTCTGTTATAGAAAAAATGACTGCGTGAGTTGAGTTCATATTCTTGATGATTTACGACTTCCGTAGAAGTTGAAAATAATAGAAAAATATTTTATTGCTTATTGAAACGCTTACTGAACTGTTATTTAAAGGTTATGTAAATGATTGATTACTTAGCTTGATGCAAACTAAGGAAGAGAAAATCTAATCTTTAGCAATGCAGCATCTTCGAGTAAATTCCAAATACAATGCAAACAACAGACTTTCTAGATGAAAGAAAATCATAATAACTAAAAATAAACTTTGACTACCAAATACGTTTCAAGAACGGATTGTTTGTTTTAATGTGTATGTATGTATGTGTACGTGCATGTGTGTGGATGTATCAAAGGTTTAAAGGTTACTCATGAATGGCAGATTCAATGGACAGAACAATGTCCTACGGACTGATCAGATATATAGTACATATGATCAGCTCCCAAGCCCCCTCTTTATCAAGCTAGGCCCAAGGAGGGCCAGGCAATGACCGCTGATGACTCAGTAGGTAGACCTACAGTATATGCTCCCCAAACCCCAATTCCCTAGCTCACAAGGATGGTGAGGTTACAAACACTATGGGAAACTATCTAACTTCAATGGGTCCCGAACTCCAGTCTAGCAGACTGCTGATGAGCAGTTGTTGTTGTTTTAAAAGTTATCTGCGTGGTGGTTTTGAGTTTTAGAGAGAGAGAGAGAGAGAGAGAGAGAGAGAGAGAGAGAGAGAGAGAGAGAGAGAGGGGGGGGGCTGAAATATACAGAGATAATATAACAGATTGCTGAATAGTAAGCAAAATTAAATTTCAAAATTAGAAAAGCCAGTATTATCATTGCCCCGTCTCTCTCTCTCTCTCTCTCTCTCTCTCTCTCTCTCTCTCTCTCTCTCTCTCTCTCTCTCTCTCTCTCTCTCTCTCTCTCATATCCAATTGAAAAGTATATCTTATACTAATGACTTGAATTAATCTTCCATGAATAATGCCTCTTCCATAATGGCAGTGATGAAGCTTATCTTTTTAATTATAATAGCGTCATAGAGAAGCTAATTTACTTTGAATTATTCTATGTAAATGCTATTTTACTTCCACTGATGGCTCATTCATTATCCCGTTACGAACATAATAGCATATGGATGAGTCCTTTGCCAAGGGTAAATCCATTTTCCTGTTCGTGCTATTAATCTTACAAAACATTACATTTTGTTTAAAAATATTTTTTTCCTTTAAGCAAAACAATTGCGAAATTTATATATCAATTTCAGTTGAAAGTCAAAAGATCGGGGCTGCTCGTTTTAACCCTCGCAAGAATGTGTTGCAGTTTGTTTAAATTTAGGATAGAATGAAATGTAAACTTGCTCTTTACTTTTACCTTTAGTTTAGGGACTGCTTATCTGTCCCTGTACAGCAGGGGAACCCAATTCTCTATAGGACCTCGACGGTTGTTTTATGATGTTCATTCGGGGGCATTTAACATTTCACAATGCGTATTGTTCGCTTACTGTTTGATCATCACTGTCAAAACACACAAAATAAGGTGGTCTTTAGTTTCCTCTTGAAAGCCTTAATGTCTTCAATTATTCGGATGTTTCGTGGGAGCCCATTGTATAGTCTATACTGAAAGGCTCTAGAGCCTACAGTAGACATGTATCTAGGCTCTGATAGTTTGAAACTATCTGTAACTATTCTTGTGTCAGGACGATTTGCTGGTTGCGCAATATGTAGCAATTCTCTTAAATATTTTGGACGACTGGGTCTGATAACTTGGTGGGTTATTGCACATATTTTAAATCCAATTCCCCCCTTTTTATTAGGTGGGGCACCTTATGTCGGTCTTGCTCCTCTGTTTATTATGTTTTGTAATTTCTTAAGTTTACTTTTGGTAGATTGTAGTAGATGGAGTTACAGTAGTCGATTCATCTTATAATCAGATTTCATCACAAGTTTCTTCACGGAAAATTCATCCAGGTACTTTTTTTATAAAAAGCAATATATCTCGGATGATAACCAGTAGTCTTTACTACGTTATCTATTAGGGCATTGAAAGACAAATTGGAGTCAAGAAAGTCTATTTCTATTCATTTTACTTGTTTGGGCTCTCAATTTTACTGATATAGTTGCTCATTTTTACTCATATTTCCTAATTTATCGTATATAGTTATTATGATTATAAC
>NC_090735.1:31056838-31059338 GCF_036898095.1 Palaemon carinicauda | reverse complement strand
CGGTTCCTTTTGCACGTAAATATTTGTAGGAGAGATATAATGAATTATTGTATACTGGAATGAGTGGAAAGATTGCAACGAACTTATTTCTCTCCAATAATGTATATCACTTGGGGTGACAAATTGAACGGAAGGTATTGTCTTGTTATATTTGAACCTTGTTTCCCTTAGATTTTCTTTTGATATATAATTAAATTCTCTTGTCATCAGTGTGCATAGATACATTATATCTATGCCCAAGGTTAGCTAGAAAGGAATTTTGAAAAGGTTTAACACTGCAAATGATGAGTAATTTTTTTCTTCAATTTGAGATATATTCTATTTCATTAACAACTTCACAATGTTAATTTTCTCTCTCTCTCTCTCTCTCTCTCTCTCTCTCTCTCTCTCTCTCTCTCGTATTTTCTCTTTAATACCTTGCTAATCATGTTACATATTTCAAAGATTTGTTCTGCCTTCACATTTGAATTTCTAAAAGAAAAAATAATGGACTTTCAATTACCTAATCAATATCCTAATTATTTTATAAGATATTCTAAGCACACCCACTATATATTCCAAATTACCAGAACCGCATTTGAAGCTATATACCAAAAGCAAATCACATATTCCAAAAATATCCTTTGCATCATATAATTAAAAATTCTTATTTTTATAGTGTATGAAAGCACCACTATATGAGCGTAATCATAATGTTCCGACAGCCGTAATACTCTCTGATGTTATTTCCTTCAACCTCGCATTTCACGAGATATCAAGTTACCATTCACACAGTCTGAATTTACTTTGAAAATAACCATGAGTTGCATTTGTTTCTAAACTGTATTTTTGAAAAACAGTAAATTATTGTTTGATGTCCACAATCACAACGCATTTACATAATGGCGGTGTTAATGCACTACGTCAACACTGCTCGTTTAGTATCGCGATTTCAAAAAGCAGAATTCAAATCTTGTGCTCCATTTTTAATGAGGAAGTCTAGATTTGGTATCACGTTCATATTTTATCCATTTGTCATTATACATACAATTATCCCCATTTCGATTTCGGGTGACGAAAACTCAAGGATGCTTATTGCTTTCATTAGAATTTTTCCTTTGTGATTGCAGTATAAAACTTACTGTATACTTACGGGTTGTATTTGATTGTATATGTTTTCTCTTTTGTTATAGGTGAGGATAAATAGGCAAATACATATCATTTATCAATAATGAATCATAGCCACTAATACAAAAAGAAATGTGTCAGGTTTCAGGTGGAAGTGACTTATAAACATATAAGTAAATTACGAGGACAAAACTTTCTTATATCAGTCTATGCTAAAAGAAAAATAATGACTAAAATGAGTGGAAACAGATTATATAAACAACGAATTCTTCTATATCATATTTCAAGTTAGAATAGTGTTTTTAAAAAGGGTGCTTCCATTTAACTAATTTATAACAGTTGATGACGAAATTCAAAGTTCTTCTATTGATGATAAATGCAATGGGAATATCCCCGTTGGCTATGCACATTGATATGACTCACCAAGCCAATCTTCAACCAGCTCATGTTGCCACATATCAGACACGGCAAATGAAGATATGGGGTTACGGGAACCTCCTGCTGCCTTATTAGGGTGAGACGCACCTCGTGACCTTGCTCGAGGGCAATAGAATACGTTGTTAATGCTTACTTTCCAGACCATACGGTCACCAGTAAGAGTTTTCCAATGAATAAGGGCGATATCGGCAGGATAAAAGGGATGTTAAAAACGTAAGGTAAGGATGACGATAGCAAGTGTACGATTCGTGGAAATCGAAACATTTATTTTAAATATATCAAATTTCTCTTTCTATAGCTCCAAATACAACAGAGCACGACTTCTGATATATATATATATATATATATACATATATATATATATATATATATATATACATTATATATATATATATATATATATACACATACATATATATATATATATATATACACGCACATATATATATATATATATATATTTATATATATATATATATATATATATATAAATCCAAAACTTGGAAGGAGGGAAAAAGGACCTCAAAGGTATGGTGTAAAACTGGCATTACAAAAAAAACAAAAACAAAACAAAAAACAAGTATTTAAATCTATTGCAAGCCACAAAAGCCAAAAGGTCATGTGAATCAACCAAAATCTAGCAGACTCAGATGTCCACTCAAAAAGTCAACAACATAATTCAACCATATAAAAAAGGGTTATTTAAGAGAAAACCCTAATCTAAGAAAGCCCACCCAAGCAATATCATAATAGGAAACTGGTGGGTAAGCGGGGGAGAGGTTAAGAAGAATAAATACTTAGTCCAGCGAAACGAGCATTGAGAGAGTTATGAACGACATCTGCTCCCTAGCATGAGCACAGTTAGGGAGTTTATAAAATACGAGAACATTAACGTTGTAGCGATTTGGAGGGTTATAAGGTAAATCCTCCCCGAGAATACTTAGCAATATATCTA
>NC_090735.1:31038669-31041169 GCF_036898095.1 Palaemon carinicauda | reverse complement strand
TTGAAAGACTTTCTCAATAAGCCTATTTTTTGTGAAATTGAAGAAGACAGACCTTATATGTTTCTCAAAAGTAAATTTACTGTCGAGAATCACACCTAAAATTTTGAAAGAGTCATACATATTTAAAGAAACATTATCAATACTGAGATCCGGATGTTGAGGAACCACCGTCCTTGACCTACTTACAATTATACTTTGAGTTTTGTTAGGATTCAACTTCATACCCCATAATTTGCACCATGCACTAATTCTAGCTAAATCTCTATTAAGGGATTCAC
The DNA here is from genome assembly GCF_036898095.1 of Palaemon carinicauda. Classification (NCBI taxonomy): domain Eukaryota; kingdom Metazoa; phylum Arthropoda; class Malacostraca; order Decapoda; family Palaemonidae; genus Palaemon; species Palaemon carinicauda. The sequence goes on along the minus strand of NC_090735.1, from coordinate 31,040,891 downwards.
CAACCCTAGATCTACATTCAGGGGATGGAATTGATGCAAAGAGAGTAGCATCATCTGCATATGCAACAAGCTTGTTTTCTAGGCCAAACCACATGTCATGTGTATATAGTATGAAAAGTAATGGGCCAAGAACACTACCCTGTGGAACACCGGATATCACATTCCTATAATCACTATGGTGCCCATCAACAACAACTCTTTGAGATCTATTACTTAAAAAATCAATAATAATGCTAAGAAACGACCCACCCACTCCCAACTGTTTCAGTTTGAAAACAAGGGCCTCATGATTAACACGGTCAAAGGCAGCACTAAAATCAAGGCCAATCATACGAACTTCCCGACCACAATCAAGGGATTTCTGTACAGCATTGGAGATTGTAAGAAGGGCATCACATGCTCCAAGGCCTTTACGAAAACCAAATTGCAAACTAGGGAGTAGATGATTACCTTCAGCAAACCTATTAAGACGTTTTGCCAGAAGACGTTCAAAAACTTTAGATAATATGGGAGTTATGGAACTTGGGCGGTAATCAGTGGACTTGAGCTACCACAAACACATTTACATAGAGGAGTAACATTACCAATTCTCCAACTATTGCTAAAAGCTCCTCTTCTTGCTAACTTGCGCAAAATAACAGATAACTTTGGAGCTAAGAAATCTGCTGTCTTTATGAAAAACAAAGGAAAAATACCATTTGGGTCTACACCTCCATAAGCATCAAGGTCCATCAACAGAGCTTTAATCTCACGAGATCGAAAAGCTAAACTAGTTAGTTTAGCCTCAGGAAAACAGGAATGAGGAAGTTCAAGTTTTTCATTACTCTGTTTACTGTCAAAAACATCAGCCAAAAGGGATGCCTTTTCCTTTGGACAGTGAGTGACTGAGCCATCTGGTTTAAGTAAAGGAGGAACTGTTGCATCTACACCAAAGAGTGCAGATTTAAGGGTAGACCACCATTTATGTTCCTAAGTTGTACCAGAAAGTGTTTCTTTTATGGTTAAATTGTACTCCTTTTCAGTTGAGGCATAAACTCTCTGAGCAAAAGCTCGAAGCTGAGTATAGTTGTTCCAGGTCAAATCTGATCTGTTACCCTTCCAAAGTTGATAGGCCTCCTGCTTCTCCAAAAAAGCACGTCTACAATCATCATTGAACCACGGTTTGTCCTTCACTCGGTACCTTAGCACACGAGAAGGGATACGCCTATCAATTATGTTGACTAGATTCTCATTCAAAGGGACAACAGGATCTACACTATTATATAATTGTGACCAATTCAAGCACAAAAGATCATGTAAAATCCCATTCCAGTCTGCTTGGGATTTCATATAAAGCTTACAAGAATATGATATATCAGGGACAGGCTGCTCAGTCTTCATTAATAATGAAATCAAGGCATGATCAGATGTCCCGACTGGAGAACCAACCTTACCAGTTATAACGCCAGGGGAGTCAGTGTATACAAGGTCCAAGCAATTACCAGACCTGTGAGTAGCTTCATTTATGATTTGCTCACAGCCTGATTCAGAGGCAAAGTCTAAAGCTCTTAAGCCATGGCGATCGGTAGGAGAGATAGAACTTAACCACTCCCTATGGTGAGCATTAAAATCACCAACAAAGACAAAAGAAGCCTTTCTATCATCTTCTTGTATCTTAGCCATAATGGTAAGAAGACAATCGAAGATAGAATCATCCATGTCTGGATTCCGGTAGATCGAACATAAATAAAAATTGTTATGCCTGCCACAAACTTTTATTACCTGAATCTCATGACATCCACATTGATAGCAGGACTTAAGAGAAGCAGGGTACTCGGTCCTAATATACACCGCCATTCCCCTGGCCCTAGGGATGGCATCACGTTTCAACATTAATGGCTTCTTGAAACCAGTTATAAGGAGCTCAGATGAGTGCCTCATATTAGAAACCAAAGTTTCTGAGCACAAAAGAATATCATACTGTCTGGACGCAACTGTAAGGTCTTGGATATTTGCATGAAGACCACGAATATTGCAATACAGAAGACGACATTGACGAAATCTAGGACGTACTGGTCCCGGATTTCGCTCAATGTCTCCAGACAGCATAAGAATTAATAGAAATAAAAAAAGAGACATCATACTTAAAAACTAGATTAACAAGAATTATAACAAAAACAATACGTACAGAATTATAAACAAAGTGATTGATGATACCCATATATATATATATATATATATAT
>NC_090735.1:31016169-31026169 GCF_036898095.1 Palaemon carinicauda | reverse complement strand
AGAATTGCTACATATTGTGCAACCAGCAAATCGTCCTGACACAAGAATAGTTACAGATAGTTTCAAACTATCAGAGCCTACTGTATATACATGTCTACTCTAGGCTCTAGAGCCTTTCAGTATGCGGCCCCAAGACTATACAATGGGGTCCCACGAAACAGCCGAATAATTGGAGACATTAAGGCTTTAAAGGGGAAACTGAAGACCACATTATTTTGTGTATTTTGGCATTGATGATGAAACAGTAAGCGAACAATACGCATTGTGAAATGTTAAATGCCCCGAAATGAACATCATAAAACAACCGTCGAGGTCCTGTAAAGAGTTGGGTTCCCCTGTTGTACAGTAACAGATAAGCAGCCCCTAAACTAAAGGTAAAAGTAGAGTACTAGTTCACATTTCATTCTATCTTAAATTTAAACAAACTGCAACACATTCTTGCGAGGGTTAAAACGAGCAGCCCCGATCTTATGACTTTCCACTGAAATTGATGTATAAATTTCGCCATTGTTTTGCTGAGAGGAAAAATTTATTTTTAAACAAAATGTAATGTTTTGTAAGATTAATAGCACGAACAGGAAAATTGATTTACCCTTGGCAAAGGACTCATCCATATGCTTTTATGTTCGTAAAAGGATAATGAATGAGCCATCAGAGGAAGTAAAATAGCCTTTACATGGAATAATTCAAAGTAAATTAGCTTCTTTATGACGCTATTATCATTAAAAAGATAAGCTTCATCATTGCCATTATGGAAGAGGCATTAGCCATGCAAGATTAATTAAATTCATTAGTATAAGATATACTTTTCAATTGGATATGCGTGAGAGAGAGAGAGAGAGAGAGAGAGAGAGAGAGAGAGAGAGAGAGAGAGAGAGAGAGATGAAAACGGGGCAATATTAATACTGGCTTTTATAATTTTGAAATTTAATTTTGGTTACTATTCAGCAATCCGTTTGATTATCTCTGTATATTTCAGCCCCGCCCCCCCCCCCCTCTCTCTCTCTCTCTCTCTCTCTCTCTCTCTCTCTCTCTCTCTCTCTCTCTCTCTCTCTAAATAATTTCTGAAACTTAAAACCACCACGCAGATAACTTATAAAACAACAACAACAACTGCTCATCAGCAGTCTGCTAGACTGGAGTTCGAGACCCATTGAAGTTAGATAGTTTCTCGTAGTGTTTGTAACCTCACCATCCTTATGAGCTAGGGAATTAGGGTTTGGCGAGCATTTACTGTAGGACTGCCTACTGAATCATCAGCAGTCATTGCCTGGCCCTCCTAGGGCCTAGCCTGATAAAGAGTGAGCTTGGGAGCTGATCGTATGTACTATATATCTGGTCAATCCGTAGGACATTGTTCTGTCCATTGCCTCTGCCATTCATGAGTAACCTTTAAACCTTTGATACACCCACACACATGTACGTACACATACATACATACTCATTAAAACAAAGAATCCGTTCTTGAAACGTATTTGGTAGTCAAATTCTATTTTTCGTTAGATTATGATTTTCTTTCTTCTAAAAAGTCTGTTGTTTGCATTGTATTTGGAACATACTCAAAGATACTGCATTGCTAAAAATTAAATTTTTTCTTCCCTACTTTGCATCAAGCTAAGTAATCAATCATTTACATAACCTAAAAAAAAAAAAAAAAAAAAAAAAAAAAAAAAAAAAAAAAAAAATTCAGTAAGCGTTTCAATAAAAAAAAAATATTTTCATATTATTTTCAACTTATACCGAAGTCTTAAATCATCAAGAATATGAACTCAACTTACACAGTCTTTTTTTTTTTTTATAACAGAGCCAATGTTTATTTTCATTGCATCTACATCAAATTTCCATCGTACGTCCTAAGAGATCTTTATTTCATCCTCGTATCTCTTGTGTATTGAAGGCTCTCCTCTTTTCTTATTTTCCAATACAAAGTGCACCCGCGGGTCTCGTTCTCTGTTCCTCGAAATTGCAAGAAATAATCTATCGTGAGCGAGATTTATTGGCACCTTATCATTCGTATTCTTTGAGGGGGTAGAGAGAATTGTGTTTAAGAATTGTATATATTAGAATCTGTTATTTTAGGATACTGGCTACAGTTCCACATTGGTTGAAACGTTTGCAGTTGTGTATACAGCATGTGAACAGAGGTAACTTCAAGGAATCTTAAAAAAAAAACTTTCACAAGCTCTCATTTATAGACTGGGCTGTAACTTCAGAATTATGGAACCCAGTATGCATTGTTGAGGAAAATTGGGTAACCAGCATTTCTTAAAACTTCAAGGTATTATAAACCAGAATCCATGGGTTACCTTTCAAATTATGTCCCTGGTGTTCTATGTTTCCTCTTCCAAGAAAGCCAACCTCTGAAGGTAAATTGGCGCTTCGAGATTCCCCTGCACCAAGGTTGCTTGTCATTTGTTCAAGAAAAAACTATACATATATCAAAATATGCCAATTATTTCCTTTCTTGGACTAAATTTCTTTATTTCTTTTTATTGAAATACCCGAAAGAATGACCGACTAATATAGTACAAACGTAGGTATAACAGATTTTAGGTGCCATTCGTAGATTTCATAAAAATACTATTAGGAATATTTCTGACAAAGATATATTTTACAAACATTACCTTTATCTTGAGAACAGACTATAAATGGAGTAAATAAGCGATATGATTTCTGTTTCTGTGCGCTCGTGAATGTTGCTACCAATTTGAAGAAGAGAGGCCAACCCCCTGTTCTGGAGGAATGTCTCACATATTAAGACATAAAAAGTGAAAAGTTATCAAAGGGAGGACAGCATGAATTGTCACAATAAAATGTTCTGCACAGACACAAGACAGACAGTATTACAGGGGCAACTAGCTAACAATCGATGGTATAAAGGAAACATCAATAACAGATGCTGAAAAACTGTGGTGACAAATCCTGTTACACGTGGTTTGCCAACAAACTTAAAATTCAGACTTCTAGATCTCCGTGTGATAGCAGTAGTGCAGAAACCCCAATGTTGGGAAGTTCACCTCAAACTGTGAAATGGGACTATTGCATCTCCGCCAAGATATGAATCTCAAAGAGCCTGTATCATCAGTTTCTACATTCAAAATTAGCAAACAGATCATAGATTTGTCCAAATATGATCAAGAGACCCTTGTGCGCCTTGCAGGATCTAGTGACCACATTGCAGTAGAAGGGAAGTACCATCTAAATTGCTTCAAGAGCTTCAAACAAAAAGGGCCAAAGACCAAAGATTGTTCATAAAACACAGGTCTTGTTATAGAATGGCCCGTCAGGGATATGGAAGATTCTTCCAAGAAAGGGCATGTTCTTCAAATGTCTTAAGTGTGGAATAGCTACTGTGAGTTAGCAGAAAAAAGCCAATATTGCAGTACAAAGATTATTATGAAGCAGGAGAGTTACTTTTAAAGAAAAAATTAAGCATATATGCTGGACATCTATGACTTCATAACGGTACCTAATCAATATGTATTCATTGTTCCCAGAAAAATGGTGCATGTACCATTTTTTAGATTACATGACAGAAGGTTCTAGTAAAATTCCAATTTATCACTTTCCTAATGAGGGATTCTAGAAGAAGCTACATGTTGCACTGAAATTAAGAGAAGACATATTGGTTCACCCTAAACATACTGGATGTGTTGTCAATGAGGTGGAAACGACAGCTTGTGTCCCTGAAAGTGATTTTATGTTCATCCGGGTGATATTTGGTGGCCATGGGCTGTTGGGAGGGTGCCAAAATGATGAAGATGTCACAGTTGAAAGGTAGAAAGCCAATACAATGTGACTGGAGGAAAACAGACATCAAAGCATGTGAGATTAACCAGTACATTACACCAAGCAAGACAATCAAAGGAGTTGGGGAACCTTTTTCATAAAGCGGGGCACACAATCAGTTATCTCAGCTTGCTTCTACTTGACACTGCTCTGCTAGAGAGAACATTACTTGGCATGGATCGAGGAGCTGGTGCTGGGACCCCACCTAAATTTGTGCATGGTACATTTACACATTTTTCCTGTGACAATAAGGGCAAATTATTCAACACCGGATGAAAAGAAAAAAAATAGATAAATAAATAAATAAAAAGACACTTTCTATGCTACACAAATGGCAGTGTGGTAACGTGGTCCACAAGGAAATATGATGAGAAAAGATATATGGCCATCCAAAGTGGAAAGCCTAAAGGAAGTAATGGGGTTACTCCTTTCAGCTAAATAAGAAGGAAAGACCTGTCCAAACTCGTGCTGAAATGCAAAAATGTGTCTAAAACACCAAAGCAGCATCAAATTATCATCATAATAGATTAGGCACTGTTTTGAAAGTTGATGGAGCTGAAGTGGGCAAATGGAGGCTACATGGATCGTCTTATTGTGAGATTAGGTGGCTATATACTTCCATGAAACCCATGTCAGTCATTGGCAAGTATGCCCAAATCATCTGGACTGTTGGATGCATGAGGGGAAGCCAACCTACTTGATAAAGAAAAAAAAATAAAAACTGCTGGACTAACTATAACGTCTTACCTCATCTGCTTAAAAAAAAAGAAAAAAAAAAAAACAGCTCTGCAGATGGTCTTGTAACAATACTTGCTACCACAAAGCTTGAAGCTGTCATAGAAGCCTACATTGCAGCCAATGACAACCCAAACTTTTAATTTAGGAGAGGCTACCTGCAGATGGTTCATATTTTTCTGTTGTTTACTTGTGCTCATAGGAATAGGATCTGGGAACTGCACCTTTTTGCATTACAGCGAATCTTGCCTTACTTCATGTGGTACAATCATACCAACTATGCTCACTGGGGAACCATCTACCTGAACAAAATGCATCAACTACCACAGAATGTGAATTAGTCTGAGGCTGACAATTTCGTGGTTAGGCGATCTTTATATTTCTTCAACCAAGTGGACCAAGATTAAACTCAAGAGTGGCTAGGTTGTATTAGGAAAAAGGATTAAGGCAACATAGAAATAACAAAAACATCATCAACTCTCAGAAGGAAGGGTCTATCTTTCAATCTACGAGCTGAACTTGTCCATGATACCAAAGAATCCTTTGGTCTGCATAAAGGTAATGACTACGCCCACAGCGAAACTACAAAAGGTAGAATGAATAGAGATTCAAAAGATGAAGATTCTATGGTCAAAGTCTTGAAAAGATTTATTATGTTTTCAGAGAGCCTGCCCAACATACTACAAAAATTTAGCAACCAAGTTAACCGAAGAGGACATTGAAAGCTCCGCAGAAAGTGAAAGATCACCTGGATGCATTTGTCAAGGAGAGGCTAATACCATCGGACGAAATAAGAGTCCCTTTCATGGGTGCATTGAGACGGAACAGGTATTTGATTTTCTCTTCCATGTATGAAGTCCAACAATCATATGCTAAAAGTGGAAAGGCTAAACCAGTCAAGGTAGATAGAAACATCCTTCAGTATTTCATCACTGCATATGAAGTAGGATACCCAGTCAACCTCAACAACATTACGAAGCATGAACTCTTTGTTGTACCCCTATCCTTAGCACAAGTTGATGGCTGGCTTTGTACAGGTTCAAAGGCAATAATTTCTAAGATCTTACCACTGACATTCCTTGTCCTAATCACCTTGAACCCAGTGACCTAGAGGATAATCTAATGCTGATCATTGATGACCAAGCTCTAGTTATTTCAATAGGAAAACAACAAGCAGCGCAGACCTTTTAAGAATCTTGCAGATGCATTTATGGAAAACATTCTTCTAAATGGTGAAAAATTCCACAGAATTGACGTACTGTTTAAAGGGGGAAAACGGAAACTGCGTGGGAGAGATTCAGTGGCACTTAGTAGATCTGTAACAAACAAGAGATTTTACACTTCCTTAAATATGGAATAACTTTATTGCCCATTAGGAAAACAAGATAAATCATGTATGTTTCATCTCTCAACAGCTGATCCTGAGAGTACACAAAAATAAAGTCATAGTTGTTGCAGGTGGGTTCAGTGATGAAGAAACTGGAAACTTTAGATCCAACTCTTGCCACTGTTAACTTGGAAGTCAAACACTAAGAAGCAGACACAAGGATCGTTCTTCCATGCCTCAAAAGCAGAGAAAACATCATTGATGTCTCTGCTCGAGACACAAATGTTGTGATACTATTAATTGCATATTTCCAAACAATGTCATACACAAAAACCTTGATTAGAGCTGGAACTGCAAAAAAAAAAAAAAAAAAAAAAAAAAGGAAAATATATCCCAATTCATACAATGGTGGAAAAACTACAAATGTAGGAAGAGGTCCTCAAGCGGCTTTTGAGTTTCCATGCTCTGACAAGGAGTGACTCCGCCTCGAACATCACAGAAAATCCTAGGTACGACATGCTTGTATCGATTAATGACCTACTTTGGGGCATTAATGAGGGTCCTGAAAGTACTGATCGTACTGTCCAGGATGCAGAAGTATTTTTCTGCAAAATGTAGGGTGCAATGAATGTTGATAGCATTCGGCTGGGCAAGTCTAGTAGAGAGATGAAAATAGAGAGCACTCTACTTTCATATCCAGCTTTCCCAGTTCCAGGCTCTGATTTGGCGACAAGCCCACTTCCAGCACCCAGTTCTGCAGTAGCCTGGAGATATGGGATGGAAGATGGAGCAAAATGTTCATGTTCCCAAGCTTATGGCATAGCTTCCTTCTCCAAGGACATGGGAGTAGTAATCTCCTCATCTTGCACCACTGGATGCGGCGGCAAACCCAACCCTTCTCCTGCATCTTGCAAATGCAGAATCAATAATGAAACCTGTATGAATAACTAACTTGTTATTTTTATGCACTATACACCACCTATTGAAACTGAAAAAAAAAGGTGGACATTTACTTGTTGCCATTTTTTTTTTTTACATCAATTTTGTTACCATTGCCAGTTTCTGATTTGTATCCAAAATTGATAATGTATGCAGATTTTGAAAATAAGTATCATAGTAAAATGTGGGTTTTATGACCTAACAAAAATGTATAAAAATTTTCTTCTTCTCTATAAGTTATTTAGAAGCTTAATTATAGCGATTTCTAGTTTTGGAGATTAATGTGCACATAATGGTAAGCAGTCTATTATTATGACTAAACAGCAACTCTTACAGCTGGTAATCTTCAGATATGGATTCACCAAATGAAAAAAAAAACATATAGAAACAAAAACAATAATGCTTTCCCTCAAAACTTCCCATGCCATTAGTGGAGTGAGGACGTGCTGAAGAAGTGCTCTGTTGAAATTTAACAACAATAGTGGCAAGTTAAAAGTGAAAATCGTTAAGTTAATAATTTCCAACATCATTAAGTTATGTAAATTGGAATCAACGTCATTGGAATACTAAATAGTGCAAAATTACAAATAAATAGTTGATTGCAACTGGGACACAGGTAAGAGTTACCAATTATGGTTTTCCCGACCCATTTGGACTTAAATATAGTGTAAACTACAAAAATGTTAGGAGCCATTAAGAAAATTAGAAGGAAACCTCAAGAAAAGACTGAAACAGGAAAATCAGTTGAAGATGAAACAAATGAATTTCTACAGATAATGAAGAATACATCAGTATATGATAGTGACAACATGGAGGAAGGTGCCTGTGGAAGAAATGATGAATCAGCGAATGGATCGTTGGTCACCGTGGAATCTGATGACACTGAACTATGTGAGCACTGCAAGACTGTCGTTGCCAATGAGGGAATTTGTTGTGATAGATGTCAAAAATGGTATCATATTGAAAACGAATGTTCTGGATTAATAAAAAATTTATCACAAGCCGACAGAATGCTATTGTGTAACGAACATATTTATTACATATGTAGGAATTGCACTGATAAGTTCAATGAGGATGCAGCAAACATACAAAGAAAAGTATTGGATGAAGAAGTCGTAATGTCCCATCATTTGGTTCAGGTCTTGATGAATAAAATAGAAGAAAAGAAGGATAGCATGACAGAAATTAGAAATAAAGTGCAAGAAACAAGAGATGAGATGCAAGAATTAAGAAATGAAATGAAAGAATCAAAAAATTAAAAGAAAAGGAATGAAGATGACATAGATAGGAAGCATCTAACTGGTACATATGGTGAAAAGCTGAAATCAAAGAAAACATTGATTGTAAAATCAACTGATGAGGTTTCAGCAGTTAATAATAAGAAAACAATTATGACCAAATTAAAAGCCCAAGTTGAAAGCACTGCTGAAAAAAAAGATGGCCACCTGATCATAAAATATGCAGAATAGCAGAACCTGGAGCAGGCAAAATCAGAATTGGAACAAGGTAATGTAAACAAGATCACTGTTACTGAAAAAGGAAAACTTAAACCGAAGATAAAACTTACAAATGTACCAGAAGATGATGACGATATTATTCAAAGTCTGAAGCTTAAGAACCAGTGGCTAAACAGACACATTGTAGAAAATGATGATCTGACTATCATAATGCGAGAAAATTCAAGAATGGATAAACATAAACACTATATTATAAAATGTACACCTAAGATACGTAAAGCAATCTATGAAAATGGAGATAAACTTAGTACCACATATAGAATATGTAATGTTTACGATCATTACATGCCCTACCAGTGGTACAAATGCCAGGAATTTGGGCATAGTGCAGCAAATTGCAAGAATAAACAGTCGTGCCCCAAGTGCGCGAGAGAACATAAAGCAGGTCATTGCAATGTTGTTCAAGTTAAATGCATAAATTGTGTGAGAAAGAACTATGATGACAGAACATAAATCCTATGATAAAGTAAACTGTGAAGTTTATAAACAAGAAATAACAAGAGCCAGAAACAAATTTGACCATGGATTCGATTAAGAAAATATCATGTAATCTAATAAATATACAATCCATTGGCAATAAAACTCATATCATTAAGGAAGTTGCAAGTGATCAAGATGTGGATATTTGCTTATTAACTGAAACTTGTTTGAGTGGTAATGTGAGTGACAGATCGAAAATAAATGAAATGACACCTAAATCTTATAACTTTTATCATGAACCAAGAGAAAACAAAAGAGGTGGTGGCATTGGAATCTTAATCAAGAAATCATACAAAGTTACAGTAAGAAATCAACTCATAGTTAATTCATTTGAATATATGAATATTCAAATTTTATCTCGAAATGTAAATCTACAAATAGTTATACTCTATAGACCACCGAGCAAAAGCAAAAGAATGTTTCAAGATGAATTTAATAACTTACTAGATACATTGAATGACAATTGAAATATAGTTATATGTGGTGATTTCAACCTACATCTTGATAACAGAGTAGACCCATACGTCAATGAATTTAGAGAATTGATTGACAACCACGACCTTGAAAACATAGTGTCTGAACCAACAGCTCAGTCTAATCATATACTAGATCTAGTTATAGTAAACAAAAACAACAACACCATACTAAATATGGAGATTGAACCTGACTGCTCTATATCCCCAATGCATAAGTTGATGTCTTTTGAAATAGACGTTAGAAAAAATAATGCAATACAGAAGGAAATCACATACAGAATTAAGACTAACTTTGATCCAAAAGAGTTCATTGAACAAAGCCTAGAGGATATAAAAAGGATAACACCAGTCTGTAACTGTGAAGAGAATCACACCCTCGTAGAAAGACAATCCTGTATAAACTGCATTACTGATAGAAGTAAAACTATACTTGCAACTAATTATAATAATAGGTGCCCGGAAATAACAAAAATAATCACAATTAAAGAAAAATCGAACAGGTTTGATAATGAATTACACGAAGAGAAAAAAAGAAAAAGAAAAATTAAGGATAAATGGAAAAGAAATAAAAATAATGAAAACTGGCAAAATTACAAAGCAGCTAAAAATTGCTACAATTACCTTATCTTAGTTAAAAAAGGCCTATTATAAAAAAGTGTGCAATGAAAATGACCCACGGAAAATACATAAAAACCTAAAGAAACTATTAGGTCTAAAGACAGAAATAGTGTTGCCTG
>NC_090735.1:31002753-31008169 GCF_036898095.1 Palaemon carinicauda | reverse complement strand
GATAAAAAAAATTAGAATAGAGCCCACGTATTCCTGCGTGTCGTAAAAGGCGACTAAAAGAGACGAGACAAAGGGGCTGGGAACCCCCACGCCTGTATTACAACCCTATGAGACATCAAAGAGGTGGAGCTGGGGAGAGAGTGACTGCTCCCCACACTCTAGTTTTGGGGTGTTTGAGAGTGGGTGGATATAGAAGAGAGTAAAAGATGTGAGATTGGAAGTATGTTTAGGAATAGAAGGATGGATATAGTGGCTTTGTGCGAGACAAAGATAAAAGGGAAAGGTGAAGTGATGTTTGGTGAAATGTCTGGTAGAGTGTCTAGGATTGAAAGGGGAAGAGCAAGAGAAGGTGTGGCTTTATTGCTGAGTGAATGGATGACAGGTAAAATAGTGGAATGGAAGGAGATATCATATCGGTTAATGTGGTTAAGGGTCAGGTTGGGTAAGAAATGTTGGGCTTTTCTCAGTGCGTATGCGCCAGGTTGTGAAAAAAGTGGAGAAGAGTGGAATGAGCTCTGGAATAAATTAACTAGGTATGTAGAAGGACTGGGGAAAAAGAATTATGTAGTTGTCATGGATGACTTAAATGCTATAGGGGGCGCTAGAGAGGTAGAAGGTGTCATTGGGAAGTATGGCGTACCAGGTGAAAATAAGAGAGGTGAGAGACTGGTAGATATGTGTGTTGAGCAAGAGATGGTGATAAGTTCTAGCTTTTTCAAAAAGAAAGTTAAAAAACAAGTATACATGGGTAAGAGTGGCAAATGGAAGAGTGGTAAAAAAGGGCATTAATAGATTAAGTGTTGATAACTAAAAGAATGTTTGGAAGATTGAAAGACATGCATGTGTTTAGGAGTATGGCTAACAGTGTCTGATAATTTTTTGGTGGAAGGAAAAGAGGGGGGGGGGGGGAATAGAGTACGTGGATGTAAAAGGGAGCTAGCGAGGGTTGAAGAGCTAATAAAACCGGGGGTAAAAAGTAAATATCAAGAAAGGTTAAGAATGGCATATGACGAAGTGAAAGTAAGAGAAACTGGTAATTTAGAGGAGGAGTGGAAGATAGTAAAAGAAATTTTTGTTGGGATTGCAAGTGATGTGTGTGGCAAGAAGTTTGTTGGAGGTAGCATGAGGAAGGGCAGTGAATGGTGGAATGAAGGAGTGAAGGTAAAAGAGGAAGAGTAAAAGAGGGCTTTTGAAGAATGGCTGCAGAGTAATAGTGTAGAGAGGTATGAAAGATATATAGAGAAAAATGTGGAAGTAAAGCGCAGGGTAAGTGAGGCAAAGAGGGCAGCTAACCTGAGGTGTTGTCAGGGATTTGGTCATTCATATGAAGAGAATTAGAAGAAGTTTTGGAAAGAAGTCAAGAGAGTAAGGAAGGCTGGTTCAAGAATTGAAGACAGTGAAAGATGGAAATGGAAGGTTGTTAAAAGGAGAGGAGGCAAGGAAAAGGTGGGGGGAATATTTTGAAAGTTTACTAAATGTAGAGGATAATAGGGAGGCAGATATAATTGCTGTTGCAGGTGTTAAGGTGCCGGTGATGGGAGATGAGAATGAGAGAGAGAGGTTAAGAGAGGACGTGAGGAGAGAACTAGATGAAATGAGAGTAGGAAAAGCATCTGGTACGGATGGTGTGAGAGCTGAGATGTTGAAGGAAGGGGGTGTGACTGTACTTGAATGGTTGGTGAGATTGCTTAATATGTGTTTTGTGTTGTCAATGGTACCAGTAAATTGGGTTTGTTGGTGTATTGTACCACTATATAAGGGTAAGGGAGATGTACATGCGTGTTGTAATTCAAGGGGTATTTGTTTGTTGAGTGTGGTGGGAAAAGTGTATGGTAGAGTACTGATTAATAGGATTAAGGATAAAACAGAGAATGCAGTCTTAGAAGTACAGGGTGGTTTTAGAAGAGGTAGGGGTTGTATGAATCAGATATTTACAGTTAGGCAGATATGCGAGAAATATTTAGCAAAAGGTAAGGAGGTGTATGTTGCGTTTATGGATCTGGAGAAAGCGTATGATTGAGTTGATAAGGAAACAATGTGGAATGTGATTAGGTTATATGGAATTGGTGGAAAGTTGTTGCAAGCAGTGAAAAGTTTCTACAAAGGTAGTAAAGCATGTTTTAGAATAGGAAATGAAGTGAGCGATTGGTTTCCAGTGAGAGCGGGGCTGACACAGGGATGTGTGATGTCGCCGTGGTTGTTTGACTTGTATGTTGTTGGAGTGGTGAGAGAGGTGAATGCTCGAGTTCTTGGACGAGGATTAAAACTGGTAGACGAGAATGACCATGAATGGGAGTTAAATCAGTTGTTGTTTGCAGATGATACTGTACTGGTTGCAGACACAGAAGAGAAGCTTGGCTGATTAGTGACAGAATTTGGAAGGGTGTGTGAGAGAAGAAAGTTGAGAGTTAACGTGGGTAAGAGTAAGGTTATGAGATGTATGAGAAGGGAAGGTGGTGCGAGGTTGAATGTCATGTTGAATGGAGAGTTACCTTGAGGAGGTGGATCAGTTTAAGAACTTGGGGTCTGTTGTTGCAGCAAATGGTGGAGTGGAAGCAGATGTACGTCAGAGAGTGAATGAAGGATGCAAAGTGTTGGGGGCAGTTAAGGGAGTAGTAAAAAATATAGGGTTGGGCATGAATGTAAAGAGAGCTCTTTTTATGATGGAATAGGAATAAAAACGAAAATATGCGAAATGGATGTTATGTGAAGTAATGAGCGTCAAGTGTGTTCATATATTACATTTCAAAAAGGCATTATCAATGTGAACTCTTAATACTGTATGTTATTTCATATTTTTACCACCAATCTAATATATTTTAAAAAATAAACACACGAGAGAGAGAGAGAGAGAGAGAGAGAGAGAGAGAGAGAGAGAGAGAGAGAGAGAGAGAGATTTCTCTTATCTCTGAGCATAGGACCTGAAATTTAGTATTTGTTCAAAACAACGAGGAATTCTGAGCTTTGCTCCCAGTTCCGGTGTCGACCAATCAAATGTAAATTGAGGGAGAACGTTTCCAATTCCAGAGGTTTAGATATTTTAGTCTTCAATTTCTTTTCTATTCAGAATTAGTTATTTTTGTTAGAGAGGGATATATCTAAAGATCTGTCCTTATGAATTGCTTATTGAGAAGACAAGCTATAAGATAGAGAACGATATTAATTATGTTTTTATTTTGGTAGAGATATTATAGTTATATCAATTGCATTTCACATATACAGTAATGGGGAATTTTAATGGTTAATCCTTTATTCTCTAACATTTTATTCTCTAACACTAACTGTCTAAGATGAATAAAGAGATGTTATGTATAGTACTAAAACCGCTTAGATTTAAAAATATTGACAAGTGTCCTTTTGAATAGCATGGTGAGAAGACAAGCTATAAGATAGAGAATGATATTAATTATGTTAGTTATGTTAGATATTAATTATATCAACTGCATTTCATATATAATGGAGAATTTCAATAGTTGCTCCTTTAACGCTGACTAAGATAAATAAAGTGATGTTTAATTAAATAGCTAAGGCCACCTATTTTTCATTCTAATAAAGGTTAAAAAAAAAAATGATGATTTGATTATATAACATAACCACTTAAATAAATCTCCTTCCTCGAACATTCATAGATCTTTCTCTTCCTTGTAATATTCCCGGGAGTTGATTCCAAAAGTTTCATAAAGCCACATAATTATGAAAACTTTTTTTTACAGGAATAACATATCATAAAAATTAACAAAGTTTAATAAGTTATTAAATCTTAGATAACAGATAACACGTTATTTGAGATTTCACGGAAAAAAATACTTCACAAAATTCGGCAAGTATTAATCATTTTGAAACTTCACTACACCACTGAGTAATTAATCAGTTAGCGTAAAACCGGAAGTGTGCCGGGTAAAATATTTTCTATGATATCGATTGATGGATCTTAAAGCTTTTAATATTTCTTACCTTATTAAAACAATTTTATAAAATTGATATCACCCACAATGGTGAGGGAGATGTGCATGATGTTGTAATTCAAGGGGTATTAGTTTGTTGTGTGTGGTTTGAAAAGTGTAGGATAGAGTGCTAATTGATATGATTTAAGATAAAACAGACGATACAATCTCAGAAGTACAGGGTGTTTTTAAAGTAATAGGGGATGTGTGGATCAGATTTTAGAGTTAGGCAGATATACGAGAAATATTTAGCAAAAAACAAGGAGGTTTATGGATCTGGAGAAAGCCCATGATATAGATGATAAGGAGGCGATATGGAATGTGATGAGGTTATATGGACTTGGTGGAATGTTGTTGCAGAGTGTGTAAGGATAGCAAATGAAGTATGTGGTTTCCACTGAGAGTAGGGCTGAGACAGATGTGTGATGTCACCATGTTTGTTCACTTTTATGAGAGAGGTAAATGCTCGAATGCTTGGTCGAGGATTGAAACTGATAGACGAGAGTGATCATGAGTTGGAGGTGAATCAGTTGTTGTTTGTGGATAATACTGTATTGGTTGCAGACTCAGAACGGTTTGAAAGGGTGTGTGAGAGGAGGACGTTGAGAGTTAATGTGGGTAAGTGTAAGGTTTTGAGATGCACAAGAAGGGAGGGTGGTGCTAGGTTGAAGTCAAGTTGAATGGAGAGTTCCTTGAGGAGGTAGATCAGTTTAAGTACTTGGGGTCTGTTGTTGCAACAAATTGCGGAGTGGAAGCAGATATACTGTACGTCAGAGACGGAATGGAGGATTTCACGTGTTAGGGGATAGTGAAGGGAGTGGTAAACAATAGCGGGTTAGGAATGAATGTAAAGAGCGTTCTTTATATCACAGTTGGTACAACTGTGATATATGGATCGGAGTTGTTAGGATGGAAGTGATGGATAGATAGAGCTTGAATGTGCTCAAGAAGAAGTGTCCGAGTAGTATGGCTGATGTATCTCCATTAAATAGGGTTAGGAGAGGAGTAGTGATGTTGAGAAGGGGTGTAAAAAATGATTTAGCAGCTAGAGTGGATATGGATGCTTTGAGGATTTCTGGCCACGTAGAGAGAATAGAAAAGAGTCGTCTGCTGAAGAAGGGGATGAATACATGAGTTGAAGGGAGAACTACAAGAGGAAGACTAAGTTTTGGGTGGATGGATATAGTGAAAAAAGCTCTGGGTGATAGGATGGTAGATGGGAGAGAGGTAAAAGAGCGTGCTAGAAATAGGAATGAATGACAAGCGATTGTGAAGCAGATCCGGTAGGCCCTGCTGCTTCCTCCGTTCGCCTTGGTGTCTGCTGAGGTGGCAGCAGTAGGGGAGTCAGCATATGAAACTTAATTTGTGGTGGAAAACGGGGGAGGGTGGCTCTGGCCACTCAAGTGGCAAAAACCAAACTTGGCTGAGTCCTTCGTCAGGGTGGGAGGAGCAAAAAGAAGAAAAGTTCCCCG
>NC_090735.1:30982753-30985253 GCF_036898095.1 Palaemon carinicauda | reverse complement strand
TGTTTACAGACCCCTCTGGTACCAGCGAAGGATAGAAATCCCTTCTTCGCTGGAGAGAAAAATAAAATCAGCCCGGGAAATACTTCACTGATATTCAGAGGAAGCAATTTGAAAATATTATATTATGTACACGTTCCCTACCACCTCCTTCTGACTAGTCCCTCGCCCCCCCCCCCCTACCTCTGTCCTCTCTCATCCCCCGAAGGCGAAAAGGAATATAAATGTTGGAAAAAAAAAAAAAAAAAAAAAATCTCAGCGACATTGTTATCCGATTGGCGAGGCCCTGAGGGAATACTCGGAATGGCTGGAAAACTCCATATTGAAACTTTCCTTGAAGCACCAGTGAATAACTCTCATGAGAAGTGTTTGCAGTGATTATTGAGGTAACTCTCGTCGGCATACAAAATCTTCATCTTTTATCGCGTTTTGGAAGCTCGTTACCTGAATAAGATATCATAGTGTGTACCAAAGTACAGTTGGACACAGGAATTCCTGGCACACCTCGCTCCGAAGGAGTGCACCTTGTCACACCCTTCACAGTAACTAAACAGCTAGTAGAGAGAGAGAGAGAGAGAGAGAGAGAGAGAGAGAGAGAGAGAGAGAGAGAGAGATGTCAGAAGTGGTGAGCAGGGCTACACACAGAATGTGACAGGGTGGACTTCTTCAGTACGTGCTGTACCAGGAATTCATGTGTCCCACTGTACCTCTTAATTGCTAATGAAAATGAAACTAAGTATTGAAAGGAAGTGAAAAATAAGTAATGGTTATCCGGAAAGAATGGGATAAATTAGTTGCTTAGAAATAGAGTTTGGGAGGTCTTTTGATGGCGTTTGAAATCATATGCCTTGTCAATATGTTTCAATTTTCTCAACTTTTTATCCTAGATTTTATGCATTTAGAAATAGTTATTTTCTTTGTCATATACGACCATATACTCGGGTTTATGTATCATGAAGGAGACGTGCTATCGATCATACTTATGAATGAAAAAATAGCCGATGGGTATTATACACAGGTTAATTTCCAAATCCAATGTTATTGGCATTATTGATATTGATGGGAATACAACTAGGCCTATTATTAATTGGACATATAATAGATATTGAGATTTCATTTTTTTAAACCTGTGCTAATAAGATATCATGAATTCACCACTACTACAAGCACTGCTGCTGCCGTTATGCACAGTATTGGATTACACACAAAGGTACTTACGAAAACCCACATAATACACACACACACACACACACACACATATATATATATATATATATATATATATATATATATATATATATATATATATATATATATATATATATATATATATATATATATATATATATATATATACATATATACATACATACATACATATATACATACATACGTACATACAACTTACTGAAAAAGGGATCAGTTAAAAAACCCATTAAGTAATATCTATATCATCTATCTACATCACCACTGATCACCGTGTTATCACAAATAAAATCCAAAAGATATAATCACAGAAATAATATGAACCATATTATCAAGCCATAATTGAAACAAAGACTAATAAAATCTGTCGAAACATAAGATTATTGCGGCTTGAAACCTATCAGTCATAAAAGGATGTTTATGCAAACTATGCAAATAACTTCATTTGAAATGCTTGAGGAGAGAGATGACAAAACCAGCCATGCAATTGCATCTAATATAACCGATTCGCTTGATGTAATCATCTTCTTAAGCGTTGTCGCATAAACTGACATGAATAAATCAGTGGGAAAGATAAGAGTATGTACGTTGATAGAAGAGATATTTAGGGGATTAATTTAAAGTTTTTTACAATAACGTAATGTAAAATTATGAAAATTATGTAAAGATGTATATTTACGTACAAAAGGTGCATTTATGTTTACGAAATACTAAATATTCATTCTATTTAAGAGATTAGTTCACTAAACTTTCAACTGAGTTCCACAAGGCAAGAGAAATATTGGAAGACCCACAGCAATACGGCTGCGGACTATGAAGCGCGAAGTATATGATGAATGGAGAAGCATTGATTTAAAAGGTTAAGATAGAGACGACTGGCGAAATGTAACCAAGGCCCTTTGTGTTAATAGGCGTAGGAGGAGATGATGACGATTATATATATATATATATATATATATATATATATATATATATATATATATATATATATATATACATATATATATATATATATATATATATATATATATATATATATATATATATATATATATATATATATATATATATATGATCACGTTGATAACCTATGAATACTTCAGTTTATTTTTTCTAATCAGAAACGATATAACGTGTTATAAGAAAGTGTTCTTTTTCCTAATTTTCAGAGTAAATATTTCCATTTTCTAACTGCGAGGCAATATATAATTTAATATATTCAATATTTATATAACTTTATTACCTTCCACAACTATAATACAAATATTTTCATTATTCAATGGTACTGTCAGATAAC
>NC_090735.1:30960253-30970253 GCF_036898095.1 Palaemon carinicauda | reverse complement strand
GTGGGTTGGGATACGTTTTGAACTCTAAACCTATTGGCCGTTAAGGTTTCCAAAATGTTAAATGGGCCTTCAAACTTAGGTGTTAGTTTATAATTGAGTCCTTTACGCACATTGATCTGTATATACACGTTATCACCCACGGTATATGTTTTAGTTGGCTTCGCTATTTTATCATGATTCCTTTTCATTATGATTTGTGATTTTTCTAAATTCTTTCGAAGGATATCATATCGACTTTTGCTTGCATTTATACATTCTTTTAAAGGATTTGATAGATTAGTTGTAGGCGTTAATACATGGAAAGGCGTTCTAACTGGGGTACCATACATTGCTTCATACGGTGACAATTTAATTGATATATGATATGAATGATCCAGAGTACTCATTGCCGCCGGTATTGCAATATCCCAGTTGGGGTCTGATCCCCCTAGTGTTACTCTTAATATATTTAAAACTTTTCTATTTGCTCTTTCCACTAGCCCATTCGACTCCGGGTGATATATCATGGTATTTATTTTCTTTATGCTAAGGAATTCACACAATGAGGTAAGAAAGTGATTATTAAATTCACCACCCGAGTCTGAGATTATCATGTGTGGAATTCCATGTTTACAAATGTAACACTCGTAAAACTTCCTAGCGCATTCAATCCGCAGTTTTAGTTTTAAGCGCTATTAGTTCTGTATATCGAGTTAAAGCATCTATAATTACTAAGAGGTGCTTATTTCCTCTGTCTGACTCGTAAAATCCTGTTAATAATTATAAATGTATTCTTTCAAAGGGTTGATTGGGCACGGGATAAGCCCCTAGGCTGACGGGTGTTTTCGTATGCCTTTTGTTTTCCTGACATGTGCGACAATTAGCTATGTGTCTTTTTATATCTGTAAGCATCGTATGCCAATAAAACAATGATTTGGCTTTCTGTGACATTAATGAGAACCCCGGGTGTCCATGTAATGGATTTGAATGCAACCAATTCAGGACAGTGGAAATAAGTGAGATTGGTACTACTACCTGGTCGTTAGTTACATGTGGTGTATTACGTGTTTTCCTTGTCACAGTCCTACACAGAATATCATCTTTGATTATATAATTCTGCTGCTTATTCTTTATATATCCCTTTTCCTTATGATTGCCTTTCAAAGCATTTATAATTGTTTCTATTTTCTGATCTTTTCTTTACTCAGTCTGTAATAATTCAGCGCTCCAGCCTAAATCTTCTTGTTCAGATATCGTTTTAACAATAGGCATGGATGTTGATATATCTATTAATTCAGCTAAAGGCTCCGTACAAGATGACACGGGGTTGCGTGATAATGCATACGCAATGATATTTGCTTTCCCAGGTAAATACCCGATTCTTGCGCCAAAATCTTGAATGATCAAATGCCACCGAGTTCGTTTAGGGCTGTGGTTGAAGCCTTTAAAGAACTCGGTTAGTGGTTTATGGTCAGTAAGAACCTTAACGGGATAACCGTAAATCATGAACTTAAAATGCACTAGTGAATTAACAATAGCTAGCCCTTCCTTGTCTATTACTGCATACTTACTTTCGGAAGTTCTCAATTTTCGAGAATAGAAAGCTATCGGGAAAAATTTTTAATCATATTACTGAAGCAATACCCCTCCTACTCCTAAGTCTGAGGCGTCTGTTGCAATGAAGAATTCCTTACCGAAGTCAGGAAATTTTAAGATAGGAGAACTACACAGTTCATCTTTCAAGGTATTAAACGCCTGTTGATGATGCTCAGACCATATGAAATCTACGCCCTTCTTCGTAAGATCAGTTAAAGGAGCGGCTATTATTCAATAGTTGCGTATAAAACGCCTGTAATATCCACTACAACCCAGAAATTGCTGTATTCCCTTGACATTAGTAGGTATGGGAAAATTACGTATAGCCGACACCTTATCATGGACTACTTTAAGACCTTGGCTTGACACCATGAAACCCAAATATATTAATTCTGTTTTGAAAAATTCAAACTTACTAATCTTTACCCTTAAGTTATGTTGTCTTAATCTCTGTAGTACTAGTTCTAACTTACGTAGATGTTCTTCTAAGGTGTTGGAAAAGATTACAAGATCATCCATATAGGCATGCAGTATATCCCCTAACAAGTCTCCAAACACTATGTTAATCATTCTTGTAAATATTATGGGAGCACAACGTAAACCAAATGGCATCCGTAAAAATTCAAAACGTCCCCTGGCTGTGCTGAAGGCTGTGTATGGGATACTATCTTCTGCTAATGATATCTGGTGAAAGCCTTTAAGTAAGTCCAAAATGGTAAAATATTTATTCTGACCTAACAAAGACAAAATATCGTCAGTACATGTCACTGGGAATCAATCAGGGATCGTCTCCTCGTTTAGACGACGGAAGTCGACGCAGATACTCCATGTTCGATCTTTTTTCGGTACAACTATTAAAGGAAAATTATAAGGGCTCTTTGATTTCCTAATGAATCCTTCTTCTAGCATTTTACCTACTTCATCATTTTTTTCATTCTGGAATTTCATAGGGAGTCTGTGCGAGGGTACATAGATAATTTTCTGGTTGTCCTTTAACCTTATTTGATGCTCGATCACATCTGTTTTTCCTAAGGATCCATCCGTAGTGGAAAAAACATCATGATATTTAGTTAAAAGTCCAAAAATTTTCTGCTGAATTTCTTCGTCTTGAATGTCTTTATTGATTTTATTTTTAACAGATTGCAAAAGGGATTCATCCGCAACTGTTTGAGAGTGATTGATTTCAGCAACGGTAAGAATATGATGCTTATAAACTTCTACATCCAAGATATGTTGATTTTTGTGAATTACTAAAGTGTTATTTAAATGATTACAGACTTCAATATTACATTGTTGATGTGAGCCTACTGTATAAATAGCTTGTGTGACAGACAATCCGTTAGTTTTCAAAGTGTCAGAAAGGATTAATATTTCAGATCCCGGTAATGTTTTCTTTATTTGCACTATTAAATTCGAAGGTACGTTTGGCTCGATAGATTGCGTGCAAGATGATATTTCGGGTGAACGAGAATTCTGCTGGGTCGCGTATATTATTTCTTTATTAGTGAGACTAGTTATTGGTTCTTCAACGTACGTTACGGTTACATTTGTCGTCTCCTTTTTATCTAAAACTGATTTTAAGGTATTAGAAGACTTATAGAATTTCCCTTTGATATACACGCCGTGCTTGGCATGGGCTAAGATAATGTTTTGATTTCCCATAGATGGGTATCCTATAATTACAGCTGGATACATATCAATGTTTTGTACAACAACAAATGTATCGGCAAACGTGCGTTTACCGACTTTGAATGGAACATGAGTTATGCCTATGACATTTAATTCATTATTTCCTATACCCGAGAGTCTAACTCCGGATTTTTCAATCGGGAAGTTCGAAAACAACAAATGATGTGTCCTCAAATCCATGATATTACGTGGACTACCAGAGTCAAGAAATAACGTAAAGTATTTGTGTTCTAAGTTTACAGCATATAAGGTTGGTCGTAACTCATTTTGGCTTATTATTGTATGAATTCGTTGCAAATCTACGGGAGCATGCACTGTTTTACTTAATTCGGCCGTGTGTTTCATAGGAAAATCTATTGCCTCACAATTATCTGATAAAACATTAAATTGATTATTCAATACTATTGATGTTGACATGAATGACCTTGACCCAACATCACTCTCTTCCCCTCTGGAGTTAACTATGTGGTATTTGCTTTGCTCTGCACATTCTGAAAATTAGTCTGACCTTGCGAGGTCTGGTTTGACGAACCAGGCTCAACGATATTCGAAGAAGTGTTTGTTTGCTTCGGACTCTGAACTGCATTGACATTTGGTTGTTTCTTCTTATTGTTAAAATGAGGATTTTTCTTTTAATTTCCATATGGAACTGACTGTGGAATTGACTGTGTATTTCGGGAATTCTGTTGTGTCTTACGCGAGTAACACAGATTGTATGAATGAGTCGAACTATTATGTATCGAGCAGAATTTCGTTCTGCAGTCCGCGCTTAAGTGACCTTGACGTTTGCAATTATAACACGTCATTCCCGCTACTTGACTATTATTAGCTACGTTCACTGTTTGAGGCTTTGTTTCATTCTTTGCAAAAACTTGAGTTAACACGGGATCGAGATCCGGACACTTAGCCATGGGTTTTTTATCTGTTAATATACATCCAATTCCGTACTTGCAGGCGTTAACTTTTTATCAAAACACCGCACTAAAGCTTCAGGCAACATAAGTGTCATGTACGTTAAATACATTAATCGTAAAAAATCTTTCACGGAGATGTTATCTCTAGTAACCCAAGTGGAATTACCTAAAATATCCTGATATTCATTAAGCCTATCAGCTATGAGAGCTGCTCTCTCAATAACATTAAGCCGATTCATAGTGGCTTGATTAAGTGTATTTCTTAACGTTAATACTACATCCAAGGCTTCTTCACCCCCATAGACCGCGCGTAACCTAACTTTGAAATCATCCCAGGTAACTGCTTCTTGAAATGAAACACCTCTAAAATACGCACTCGCATTCCCCTTAGAAAAATCTATAAAACTTTTAGCTTCTTGTAATTGTACAAAAGGGTCTACGATTTGTTTGGCATTTAAATGGGCATCGACGGATGAAATTCATGACTCCACATTTTGAGGCAAGAACCCATTGACTCGACCCTGAAAAGGAAGGATTGCAGACCTGGCATTAACAAGCGTCACAATTGGGAGAGGATTAGTCTGTCCTACGCCACTAGGTCCAGGGGTGGGGCTCACAGGGGGCATCATGACTGCTGTATTTCTTTTCCTAGCTCTTCGACCCCTTGCAATTCTATCAAAATATCTATATGAATACAGACGTCCACTGCGTAAACGCATAAGTACCCACTGACAAAGATTATAATAAAATTCCCCAAAACAATGTTACTAATCCCAAGACATTTCCCGAGAAATTCTGAAAGAAAACCGAAAACAAAGATATTTCCTGTAAATTTTTGAAAGAAAAGGAATTAGCACAAAGAGAGAAAAAATTCTAGATGAGAATTCGGAGTTGAACACAGTTTCCTTTAATGAAAGGAAAATAGAAGATTAGCAAACCCCTCACCCCAGTAATAATCGACTAACGACTCGTGATAACTACACTCCACTGCCCAAACTGGAATGAATTTGAAAAATTGTACTTAGCTTATATATGGTTCTGTGTGATGTCGTCACATCCTCTCTCTCTCTTTGATGTTTGTTAGCGATGTATCGTTCGAGTTTCCGTTGAATGTAGTGCTTCCTGGATATGTTTTGTAAGTGTTGGACGTCAGTCCTTTTGTTTCCTAGGATGTTGATTGAAGATCCAGTTCATCAGTTTGTATGTATAACATTCATCAAATGTTATAGATTTCGATGGACTATGTTACTTAGTCAAAATTGTAGATTCATTAACGTTGATTTCTTGAAGATCTTTCTCTAGTTTTTACAGCTTTATTTTTGATTTCTTGAAGATCTTCCTCTAATTCTTAGAGTTTCTTATTAATTACTTGAAGATCTTTCTCTGGTTCTTAGAGTTTAACCGCTACCATCATTTATTAGTGTGCTACTTTTATAAGCACACATTGAGTATGTGTTGTTTAAGATGTTAAGTCTTGAAAATAAAGTTCTTCTTAGTAACCTTGAAAGTGATTTATTCTCTAAAAACAACAGTGTTAAACATCTCCATCACAGGAGTGGAGCTGGTTTGGTCGGATGACCAATTCAGGTGAAGTATATATATGAACTCCTAAATTATCGATATCGCAGATATCATATGCTTAGTTGTCTTAGCATTTAAACACAATATGGAAACTTTACATTCTTTCTCGGAATACTCCTGCATCCGGTGACGACACAATCTTTCACACGCTATGCATTTGTGTTGACGTTTCAGAAAAATGTTACATTGCCGACAATGCAAAGTACATCCTGTTATGATTTTATATGACTACAGCAAATCTCACGCTAGCATCTTCATCCACAATGACATATTACGTCATGTGTTTTGAACATGTAATAATTAACTATTTCATTTATTACATATATATATATATATATATATATATCTATTTATCTATCTATCTATCTATATATATATATATATATATATAAAAACTTTTTATATATATATGGATATACAACCAATATATAAATATATATATATATATATATATACATAAGTATATATGCATATATATATACATATATATATGTTATATATATATATATATATATATATAGATATAAATATATATATATATATATATATATACATTATATATATATATATATATATATAAATATATATATATATATATATATATTTATCTATCTATCTATCTATAAATATCTATCTATATATATCTATCTATCTATCTATATATATATATATATATATATAAACTTTTTATACATATGAATATACAACCAATATATAAATATATATATATATATATATATATATTGGTTGTATATTCATATATATAAAAAGTTTATATATATATATATATATATATATACATATATATATATATATATATCTATATATATATATATATATATATAAACTTTTTATATATATGAATATACAACCAATATATAATATATATATATATATATATAAGTATATATGCATATATATATATATATATATATGTTTATATAGATATATATATATATATATACATATATATATATATATATATATGTATATATATATATATATATATATACATTTACATTATATATATACATATATATATATATATATATATCTATAAATATATATATATATATATATATATATACTTTTACATTATATATATATGCATATATATATATATATATATACATACAGTATATGTTACTCATTAATTTCTGAAGAAAAGAAAATCCCCCCAAAAAATCCTTATTTGATGGTGGCACCCAAAAATTACCTATAAATAGTTCCAAGTACCAACACATATAACCAAACCATTGGAAATTTGGCACTTTTCAATCTATAAAAACGACAGTGGCCAAAACAATCTGGAAGTTCCTGCGTGGTTCAATTCATTCCTCTGAAATATCACCTATTTTCGTTCGACCTCAAATGGAGATTCTACTGCTCAGTGGAAACGCTCGATATGTTTTGACTGATCTAAAACTAATATTTCGAGCGAATTCGATTTACCACATTCTCTTTCAAAGACTGATTGCTCTTTTAACACTAAATGGTATCGTCAATTATTATCATTATTATAATTATCATTATTATTATTATTATTAGTAGTAGTAGTAGTAGTAGTAGTATATAGTAGTAGTAGTAGTAGTAGTAGTAGTAGTAATACAATGATAATGAATAAAGAAATAATTTTGTTGTTATATTTATTGGTATTACTATTATTATTATTATTATTATTATTATTATTATTATTATTATTATTATTATTATTTATGGACCATGGAACATATTAACATAGTAGTTCACGTAGCTATTAACTACAGTAAATATTTTCAGATGTTTGTGTATGTGCATATTTATCTAAAAATTTAGCCGTCATGTTTGACTGGTCGTGAATACTAGTATAGCATATTTGTTCTTTTATTAATATTCTCACTCATAACGCAAAACTATTTCCCATATAAAATAAATACGAATTGGTAACTTGGAATAAAACTTTTTATAACATGATGTATGGTTTACAAGAAAAAAAAATTATACCTAACTGCCATTGAATAGAGTCCCATATTAATAAGTTATAGCCGTAATGTGAATAAGTCTGAAAGGAAGGTATTCCAGCATAAAATACCCGAGAAGATCTGTAATTGGGGATTTAAGAGCCTGGCTCTGAGGGTAAACAAAGTTTCCTGATATCCGACTTCCGGTTGCTCATTGATTATGCCTATTTCTCATTATCCACATGGAATGGTTTTAAAACTACGTTAGACTTGGTGATGGAAATACTTGTCCCAGGATAAATCTCTCTCTCTCTCTCTCTCTCTCTCTCTCTCTCTCTCTCTCTCTCTCCTAGTCACGAGTAACTCTAAAAGGAAAATAGAGTTCTTAGAAGAACTAACCCAAATTGAAAAAATAGATATATTAAATATAAGTGAAACATGGTATTCCCAAGAGACTGGCAGTGATGACCAGATAAAGGGTTTCCAAACTTATAGATCAGACAGAACAAATAGGAATCAAGGGGGAACTGCAATTTATGGAAGAGCCATAAATCAAGGAAAAGTCTGTGAAAAATACAGCAACACAGAATGTGAATTGATTGCGGTAGAATTTGAATTTGAAAAACTAGTGAATATTGTAGTTTATAGACCCCCAAATACTATGGAGTTTGACATAATAATAGAAAAATAGATGATATATGTAGATACCATAAAAACTGGAATATATTCCTATCCGGAGATTTTAACTTTCCTTTCGTGGATTGGAAAGAACGGATAGAAGAAAGTGGTTGTATGTATACATATAAAAAAGAGAGTAATAGTAGCGCAGAAGATAAGAGTCAATTTGAAAAGCTTCAGGATATGCTATTAAAACGTAATATGCAACAAATAAACCACATTCCAACAAGAAAGGAAAATGTCCCAGATCTAGTATTTGTGAATGAGGTGAATTATGTTAAAGAAATAATAGTGTATAACATGGGAATTTCAGACCACAATGTCATAGAATTAATAGTCCATTCCAAAGCAAGTGATTGCAGAATTAATCAAAGTACAAAGCGTTGGGAAGGATATGGAAAATATAATTTTTATAGTAAGAATATAAAATGGTCAGAAACGAGTGAAGAACTGAATAAAGAATGGAAAAAATGTATTTGTAAGTGATAATTTACAGGTAAATACGGACATACTGTAAAAAATACTGGAGAAAATTGTTGAAAAATATATACCGAAAAAAAAAAATAAACAAAAGACATGCATACCAAGAGACAGAAAGATCATATTTCAGAAAATTAGAAAGTGGAAGAAAAATCTTGCAAAAGAAAAAAATGTGTGGAAAATTATGGAAATAAAAAGTAAGATAGAAAATGCAGAACAAAAGATTATACAGTCAAAAGAAAATGAAAAAAGGGACTTAAAAGAAAGGACACTTCAAAATATATATATATAAAAAAGTACTTTACTCCTATGCAAAAAAACATGAATAAAGGGAGATTAGAAATAGGCCCTCTAAGAATTGAAGGACGGCTAACGAATGGAAAAAAGGAAATATGCAACATATTAGCAGAAAAATATAAGAGTGAGTTCACGCCAAGAATTGCGAATGAGAATAATGAAACAGAAATGAGAGAAGAAAATGTTGAATATCTAACGGATATAGATATTAATGAAGCAGATATTGTCAAGGCTATAAACAGAATTAAAAATGGATCAGCAGCCGGACCAGATGAAGTTCCAGCGATTTTGTTAAAAAAAAACTGCAAACACTATCGCGAAGCCGCTTGCAATACTGCTAATACAAAGTGTAGATATGAGCGAGATATGTGTTAAACATAAATTAGCTTATATATACCCTATGTTCAAAAGTGGATCAAGACTAGAGGCAAGCAATTATAGACCTGCGAGTCTAACATCACATATTATGAAAGTGTATGAGAGGGTAATAAAAAAAAAATAATGGATCATTTGGTTAAAAATAATTTGTTTAATATAGGTCAACACGGTTTTGTGCCCAGAAAAAAGTACACCAACACAACTGATACCACACTATGAAAACATATACAAAAATATGATGAATGAAAAAGACACAGATGTGATCAATCTAGATTTTTCAAAAGCCTTTGACAAGGTAGACCATAATATATTAGAGAAAAAAATGAGAAAGCATAATATTGTGGGAAAGATAGGAAAATGGGCAAAAGAATTCCTGTAAAATAGAAAACAGATAGTGGTTGCAAATGACGAGAAATCGTATGAAGCTCAGGTAATATCTGGCGTGCCACAAGGTACGGTATTAGCTGC
>NC_090735.1:30947753-30952753 GCF_036898095.1 Palaemon carinicauda | reverse complement strand
CGTAAAGTCCTTTGAGCATGCGATGCACATCTTACAATCGCCAATGCTGACAGTTTAGAGAAATCCCATGATTGTGGTCAGGAAGTTCGTATGATTTTCCTTGATTTCAATGTTGCATTTGACTGTGTTAATCATGATGCCCTTGTTTTCAAACTCAAACAGTTTTGAGTGGGTGGGTCACTTCTTAGCATCATTACTGAATTTCTAAGTGAGTAGGTCGGAAAGTGTTGTTGTTGATGGACACCTTAGGGAGTATAGGAATGTAACTGGTGTTCATCAGGGTAGTTACTTTTCATACTATATACACATATTATGTGGTTTGGCCTAGAAGAAAGAAGCTCGTTGCATGTGCAGATGATGCTACTCTCTTTGTATCAATTTCATCTCCTGAATTTAGATCTAGTGTTACTCGATCTTTCAATAGAGATGTTGCTAAAATTAGTGTGTGGTACAAATTATGGGGCATGAAGTTGAATTCTAGGTTTAGGACAGTGGCTCCTCAACATCCGGATATCAGCATAGTTTTTTTTTTTTTTTCTTGTTTTTTTTATTAACTAAGTATAACTTAAAATTAAAGGTGTTATTCTTGATAACAAATTTACTTTTGAGAATCACATTAGATTGTCTATTCTTCAATTGCACACATTTTTGTTTTATTGAGAAAGTCTTTTAAGCGCTTTAATTCCTTCATTCTGCCTTGTTTCAAGTACTGTTTTCCTGTCTGGTCTTCAGGTTATTCACAATAAATTGTAATGAAAAATTATGTCAAGTTGTATATTTATGTACTGAAGGTGCATTAAGTCTACCAGAAACTAAATATACTTTCCATTTACAAGAGATTAGTTCACCAAACGTTTAGCTGAGTTCCACAAGGGCACTAGAGGGGTTGGAAGGCACAGGCCTATATGGCTGAGGACTATGAAATGTGAAGTATGTGAGAATGAATGGAAAAGTATCAAATTAGAAGCTCAAAATAGAGACGACTGGCAAAATCTAACTGAGGTCCTTTGTTCAATAGCCATTGGAGGAGATGAGGATAATGATGAAAAAATAATGACTGACCAGAATATAAAACAGCTGGTATGAATAATTCGCTTTAATAAAATATGACACTGATAAGTAAAATAGCTTTAATTTAGTCTATTTTTTTTTCTTTAAAAACTGTATACAAGTAAAGGGAAGGTCAGATCTCTCAACTTACAACTGATATTGGATTTAGAACTGCGTTAGAATGTCATTCATTCCAATTAAGATGAAAATCCAACAGCACGAGAACTGGTTGGTCCTCATTAGGAAAAGTTTTGACTGTCCAGCAGTTGCCTTTTGGACTAAAACTATAAATCATTACTCGGTTTTTTATAAATGAGACTCATATTGTTAATGAATAAAAAAAGATCATTCATGCCTTATCTCTCTCCCCCTCTGTCTCTCTCTCTCTCTCTCTCTCTCTCTCTCTCTCTCTCTACGAATGAATGTTAAAAAGGATTTCATAAGGAAATCCTTGTTGAAAAATGAACGCTCTCTAAACCTTCAATGTTGAAGGTTAAATTCCTGTGTTTGGATTAAATTATCGCATTGCCTTTTTAAGTTGAATTTGAATGTGCACTGTGACCTAAATAATAAATGATAATCCTGAAGTGGAGTATTCCATATCTACAAAGGAAATAACTCTATCATACATGTGTCTATTTTCATCTTGATATAAACACACACACACACACATTATACATATACATATATATATATATATATATATATTATATGTATATATATATTATATATATATATATATATATATGTATCTATACATATATATATATATATATATATATCTATACATATATATCTATACATATATATCTATATATATATATATATATATATGTATATATATATATAATGTATATACAGTATATGTACATATATATATATATATATATGTTTATATATATTTATATATATATATACATATATATATATATATATATATAGATTATATATATAGATTATATATGTATATATATATATATATATATAAATATATGTATATATATATATATATATATATTTATATATATATATAATATATACATATATATATATATATATATCTTTATATATATATATATATATATATAACCTTTATTAGATATGTACCGTTACTTAAAAATACATATTCATGATTGAGATAGAACAAAATGAAGCCTCAAATGCAAACGTTTAACTAAGAGTTTATTTGAAAAAAAAAAAAATGGCACCTCTAGAGGGAAATTCCCGATCTTACCTGTGGTAAAATTGGACTGGCCCAGGAGACGAGGTCAAGAATTACAAACAAGTTAAGGGAGAAGAATATACAGTCAGGAAAATTAAACAGATATTTTTGTTATATAGCTATTGTTTTCTTTCCTATGAGCTGTGTTGACTCGAGTGGAAGGCTTGATCGAATAGTGTTGATAAGTGACGGGCAGTTCGAGTTCCTCCTCACAGCCTGACGCTTTGCCACTTCCTTTGGGGAATTTTTGGATATTTTTGGAATCACGTCCTTCGATACTTTGTGTGTGGTCGCTGGTGTTTGTCACCCGCGGCATTCATCAGCCACGTCCCTTCCCTCGTTCGTCGGAGGATTTACGAACGAGTGTGGCCCGGCGTGCCGAGATCCGTTGACGTCCCGGATTCTCGGAGGCTACCACCCTTAGTGTTCCTGTGGCATTTTGGATTGCCTGCAGGCATTGCAGCTTGATCCAGTTGACCTGCTCATCAGCGTCAGTGAGTTCTTGGAACTTCGTGGAGATACGTAGGGCGGCATACTACAGGTATGAAATATTTTTATTGTTATTTACGACGATCGTGGATCGCCGAGTACCTGTAGGTGTGCACGCCCTTGATTGCAGTACGGTCTTCTGGACCTTGTATGGTCTGATGGGACAATCTACCGAGCTTTTTGTGATGATTCCCTTTGTATAATTTGTAAAAAAATTATTTTCATAATTCATTGTTTATTAAGTTAAGTTTTAATGTTTAAGTTAGGTTTGTTTGTGCTAGGTAGGAGTAATATTAAGTTCCCCCACTTATGTTCTCTTTCTTCCTTCTACCTATCTCAGTTTTGTTAGTTTAGATTTTTTCTGGCCAGTAATTTGGAAGGTAGCTGCCTGAAATGTCATATTTAAAATTTTCCCATTTTTTAGTTTAGGGTTTAATTTAGCTGTAGATGATCTTTTAAAGATCTTAAGGTTGGTTTTCCTTTGATTAGTATATTCATTTATTTTGCTTATTCTTGTTACCAACCCATTACTTTTTTTTTTGTGTTTGTAAATAAATATTGTAACTTTTGTTGAGGTGTTTGTTCTTTTGTTCCCACGTTGCTGTGTTACATTTTTACTGACCGCAAATTTCTGAATAGAAAGAACCCTTGAAATTACGGCCGTAAATACGGCCGTAACAATAGCAAAGAAAAATAAGTTGATTTCATGTCAAATATTTCATCATACTGCTTAAAACTTAAAAAATATAAGAAAGTTTATTTCCTCTGTTTACTAAGTCAGAGTGTTTACAGACCCTATTTCTTTGTGGACAATGATGTAATTATTACAATAATTTAAATATATCCATGTCTAGTTCATATAGTTATACAGAGTTAGTTGTTTCAAAGAAGACAATTCTGCGATAAAGGCAGAGATCAGGAAATGTAATTTACCTACAACAATTCAGACTTAATTTAATTATCAGTAGACGACACAATATTACGAAATAAATCAGACCAGTTAACAACATTGTAAATCTATAACTTTCTATTTTGCAAGGGATTAACATGATTTGAATATGATCAGAGTAAGTTGATACTCCAGTTGAAATCTGGTTCTATATCTGGAAAAAAAGTATTTCAAGAATTCTTATTTTGTCTTTTCGAGCTTATTTTCTCTAAGTTTTTAAATGAAGAGTAAGTGACCGCATGCTTTGAACGAAGCAATTTTCTTTTATATTAATACTAGAATTTGACGTGCATTTGACTATCTAAAAACATTAAGATAGCATTGATGATTATGATAACTGTTGATTTAGGGAAATTATCAAAATGCATATAAGTTGAACAATCACTAATAAAGGAAAGAGTTAATGAAAGTAAGGTATCATCTAATGAGAAAAAACTATTGTATATTTCTCTCATAAAAATACAAAATTCTCATACAATTAGATTTAAAAGATTCTAATAACATATTCATGTTCTTAAAACATAAGGACCTAATTATTTTAGTGGAGATATTCTAGAGTGCCCAATATAAATATATCATGGTTTATGTTACTGTGAACAAATAAACACATTATGAGAGTATACCTGTAAACAGAAAATCATCCAATCAAAACATATCACCTTTTCTTGCTAAGGGGCAATTGTTGTAACATGTTCACTTCTTTTAATCTGATTCTAAGGTATTACAGGTAACGGCTATTATAATAAATTGTATAAAAATTACGATTAGTTAAGCTCCTATTGACTACGCTTGAGGTAAAGACAAATCTTTAGTGGATGCTT
Source organism: Palaemon carinicauda (assembly GCF_036898095.1). Taxonomy (NCBI): domain Eukaryota; kingdom Metazoa; phylum Arthropoda; class Malacostraca; order Decapoda; family Palaemonidae; genus Palaemon; species Palaemon carinicauda. The sequence continues at coordinate 30,948,222 of NC_090735.1, read as the reverse complement.
AAATGAACTACAAATGAAAAAAAAAAGTTATATTAATGAATAATTTTCGGTATTGAAAGCAACACCCAGGTATTAATGTTTACTTACGTTTAATCTACAAAAATCTTATTTGAAAAGCTTTAATTCCAAGGGTTCCAACAAATTTAGGTCACTCAGGCACCATTATTAAAAGATGTTTGAGCTTGAAATTTCATACTAATCTACTTTTGAAATATGGGAAAGCTACCAGTGTATTCCCAAAGCAAAAATTCCTGTTTATACACAAATACAGAATGGGTGGTGTTATCCATCACCTGATTCTAAAAGGCACAGCAAGAAATAGTAGGGTGCCATGATTGTTTTTAGGACAAAGCTAATGATTGCTAGGCATTTATGATGGGGTTTTTACATTGGAAGATATATATATATATATATATATATATAAATATTATATATATATATATATATATACATATATATATATATATAT
>NC_090735.1:30937753-30940253 GCF_036898095.1 Palaemon carinicauda | reverse complement strand
ATCATAGATTATTTGAGAGTTTCGTAAATAACTGTAAAAATAATGAGAAATTATGAATGTTACCTTAAAGACCTATTTCAACATGATATGACAGCAAGTTAGCTGATCACTTCCATAATTACGGTATATATAATCAAAAGATACTATCCATTTGTTAACTATCCCACTTATTTGATCTGAAATATACTGTCTGTAAAAACACACACACAGAAGCATATATATATATATATATATGTGTGTGTGTGTGTGTGTGTCTGTGAGTGTGTATATATATATATATATATATATACACTAGCATATATATATATATATATACACAAGCATATATATATATACACTAGCATATATATATATATATACACTAGCATATATATATATATATATATATGTTAATGTATGCGATCACTAGCCGATTCTGAAATAATTTATGAGGGGAGCACACATACACACACGTATTAATATATATATATATATATATATATAAATATATAAACATATAGATGAAAATTATCTCCAATACACATATTTCAAAATAGTGATGGGTGCAACAAATACAAAATGCAAAAAAGAAAAAAATACAAACTATTAGTTCAAGTTACTAGTAATAAACTCTACTGAAAGTGAACAACAAATATGACTAAAACTCGTAGAATCGCTCATTTGTTGAGAAAACCTCCTCCTTTGCTAAAACCAGATAAATAGATTACTTCAAAAGTATGACATTACTCATTATAATCAGATATATCATTTGATAAAAAATGTTCATTTAGACCAAAATTCACGAAACATCAATCTCTTAGCGAGGTAGACAAACAAACAATAACCTATGCATTTCAATGGCACTTGAAACTTGTGTAATGTACCAGCTTTAAACAACTCACTCTATATTCTTATAAGAATAGGTATTATTGTTCAAGAACTTCAAATACTTTGTATAATTGTTCAAAACCTCGAAAGTACCTGTCATACGTCTGCAACATTTACGAAACCTGTTCATGGTATTCATAGTTTTACTTATATTTTGGTACTTACGGACTCTTTCCCTTAAACGTTGTCTCAGTGTTCATTTTTTTTGGTACATTCATCTATGGCTGACCCAGTCTGTGTCTGAGAACTTGGAGATGGTGAACGCTTCTTTATAAATGTAAACACAATTATTTTAAAAATAGAATAACGTTCACACTTGACTTATATGACAAATATTACTTCACATACCAAGCTTTGACACTCACGCGACACATCACTTCCTATACTAAGCCTTTACTAAAGCCTTATTACTAAGCCTGGGCTGGAAGAGAACTTCGAGAACTAAAACAAATTAATAACTGCACTGTTGCCATGTTAGCAAATTTTCACTAAATCAGTAATAGTTTTGCAAATTTTCCTCTTTCTAACGAGAGAAGGACAGATTTTGGTGGGATTTGGGATATAAGGGATTCCAATTTGTTCATCATCTAGAGAAACTGAGTTGATATATAGCAAATAATAATGGACGTTTGAGGGAAATTATATTGAAAATCCATTAAAGAAGTAATGAAAATTAGAACCACTAACAAAGAAGTTGCTCCAAACTGACAACCCTCTCACAGAATTGTACGCTACATTACGCCATAGTAAAAATTTAGTCTTGGGCATGTTAAAGGTCTTAAACAGATATTATGTACTACATTATATTAGTACAGCACCTCGTTGCTACAACAACGATAAATACAAATCTTAAACTGTCATGTATTTTATTTGCATAGAGCATCCTCCCTGGTAATAACTAAGAAATTCCAGCTTTACATGAAGTTTTTTTTTTATCGCATCATATTCTACACTATAGCATTTACCATTTAAGTAGAAATTATGAAATGGGCAGCAAACACCGAATCCATTGTTATTGTTAGTTTTCTCGAAATGTTATTAAATCTTTAATAGATTTTTTTTTTCCATTTTTAGATTCTTATTTATATCCATACTATCTAACTAAATCTTAAATATTATTTGCTATTATTTTTTCATGGCAGTGGGGATGGGCATGGCCTGGTGCCCCAACACCCTGAACCACTAGTGTATCTGATTATTTGTGTGATCACAGTGACATCACATGAAATGTAAAGCTTATTTCCAGACATCAAAAGTACCAAATCCTACCAAATCGAATCTCCTCCCAGAATCAAGTCGAACTTGCATTTCAATTTCCACTCCCATCCTCTTTGCGAGACATTCACTCCCCCCTCCCCCTCCCCTTGCTTCTGGAAGCGGCAGCATTACCTGCTGTACAAGGGAGCCACTTAGCAGGAAATTATGCTCCAAGTTTAACTGTGTTGCCAGATTTAACCTCTGGGGAATTGCTTCCTTGAAGCTTCATCTGGCAGCTGATAGTTCTCGCTCCAGGAACAGTCCTGGAAGTCTTTGACTCAGACAATAGTTTCGATTATTAAATTTGTTATATCTGAATCTCAAACTGGATGCTAACGTTTCTGCGATTCGATTGTACTGCTTTATGATACAAGTG
>NC_090735.1:30930253-30935253 GCF_036898095.1 Palaemon carinicauda | reverse complement strand
TAGTTCGTTGACTATTTACGGACTAACGAAGCTCTCAGGAAAATAGTTTTCGTCCGTAGGACATTGGAAAATAACAATGCATTTAAAGTATCAGTGTTACCATTTTAGAGTACTGTTATTATTATTCTTTAATCATCATCATATCATCGTTATTATTATTATTATTATTATTATTATTATTATTATTATTATTATTATTATTATTATTATTATTATTATTATTATTATTATTATTATTATTATTATTATTGCAGTTGTTGTTGTTGCTCTTATCATAAATCCAAGAATATACTTTATAATGTAAATTATTGTGGAAGTGTTGTTTCAAGTGATATGAGATGAGTAACATTTCCAAGAACGAATGTAGAAATTGGACTACAACAAATAATCAGAGAATTAGATATAAATAATACATAAAGAATAATTCTGCTCAAACTCTGAAAAACTTCTATAAAAACGTAATTACATAAGCCATATGGCTTAAGATAAAAGCTTATACTCACAGCCTAAATGTAGAAGTTTAATATTTTGATATTGATTTTTTACTAAACTAATTTTATACCATTTCTAAATTTATCATATTTGTCTGATATTGTTTTATTTGGTTTTAGCAGAATTATTTTCAGTGGGACTCAATATTCAGGATAGACAGAATATGATAGATATCGAGAACTTTTTATTTTATTTGTTTTAAGCGTTACATGTAGCTCGGAAAATAATAATAATAATAATAATAATAATAATAATAATAATAATAATAATAATAATAATAATAATAGTCAAGTATTGACTTGAACTTATTTGCATTTCACTATCTATTTATACATTCTTATCAATATTTTACCAATGTTTAATTCCATTTATCTTTTTTTTATACAATCATTTAAGTTATATATTTTATTTTTTCTTTGTTTTATACATCTATATTTCTTTCATTGAAAGTTTACTCTTCAAATACAAGTACGTTATTGATGAACTAGTCTTATGTTCAAGCTATTGCCAAACCTGCTTTACCTCATTATCAAATAAAATACATATAATTCCCAGGAATTATTCGTATTTTATGCAAGATGTATCAAGGATGATATTCAATGCGATAATATATAATTTTCCCAGTAATTCTAAAAGAAAGTCAGCAAAGGCGATACAGTTCCGGCTAACAATATCAACGTTGCATTAGTAATTATCCCAATAAGAAAATTAATAAAGAAATAAAGTAATGTTTTAACAGACTTATATGTTGAATGGCAATTTTACTCTGTGATCAATCTCTTCGGAAGAAGTGTTTTAATTCTTTCATTCTACCTTGTTTCGAGTATTTTTCTCCTGTCTGGTCTTCAGCTGCTGATTCTCATCCTAATTTGTTCGATAGGAAATTATGATCTAATCATTTTTTTACTCCTGATCTAGATATTAATCTTTGGCACCGTCGTTGAATTAGTTCATTATGCATTTTGCATAAGATGTTTTATATTTTTGACCATCCTTTACATTCATATCTTCCCGGACAGTTCCATCTTGTTCGTAATACTAGATATGCAGTTAATTCTGATAGTCAGGCCTTCTCCATCATGAGGCTCTATGCTGCAAAGTGTTCTAGCGGTTTTATTCCAGCTGTGACCAAGTTGTAGAATGATCTTCCTAATCGGGTAATTGAATTTTCAAAAATTCAAACTTGCAGCAAATGTTTTTACGTTGAAGAGGCTGATATAAGTCTCCATTTATAGTTTATATATGAAAGATTTGTTTTAATGTTGTTAATGTTTTTAAATTTTTTATTTTAACTTTTCAATATTTCTCAGATAGTTTATTTATTTCCTTATTCCTTTTCCTCGCAAGGCTATTTTTCCCTGTTGGAGCCATTGGGCTTATATCATCTTGCTTTTCCAACTAGACTTGTATCTGTGACGGGTCGAGAAAAAGGTTGCGACTCAAAGGCAGGAAGCAGTCAACTGAGTAACTTTATTATAGAACACTCTCCTTTATATACAAAACCTCATGGCTATAGGCATTTTCATGTTCACAAGACAGACAATGTTACAGAGGAAAACCGGAGACATGATTATTCAGGTTCTTTTTAGAGTGAGGGAAGAACGCAGATACAAGCATAATATATAAAAAATAATTTATTTACGATCGTGTGACACACGGTTGGTACATGGCTCCCCCCCTAAAAATGACATACTGTACATGTTAAATAGGGCGCCATGATCTAGAGAGGCGAACTGTAGGCGGGTCATCTGGCAAAAGATAAGCAGGTTTTAGACGATCAATGGAGACCCAGTCTTCTTTGCCACGAATGTTTAGTAGGAATGCTTTCGGACTGCGTCGGATCACAAGGAAAGGGCCCGTGTAAGGGGGTGTTAGCGGTGGCTTGCTAGTGTAGTTGCGCAAGAAGACGTGCATTGCAGAGTGCAAATCCGTTGGTATGTGATGCTTCTCTGGGGGCTTGTAAGTCTGGCGGCATGGAGTAAATTTTCCCACGACGTGACGTATGTGCTGGAGATCGTCGGAGGAGGTTGTAGAAGGAAAAAATTCGGCAGGGACGAGCAACGGGTCGCCATACACCATTCCAGCTGCCGAGACATCGAGGGCGTCTTTAGGAGTGGTCCTTAGTCCCAGGAGGACCCAGGGAAGCTGAGTAAACCAGTTGCAGTCCTTGCAGCGGGCCATCAAAGCTGCTTTGAGGGTGCGATGAAAACGTTCAACCATTCCATTGGCAGCGGGGTTCTAGGCCGTTGTCTGATGTAGGGTGATGCCCAGGATATTCGCTAATGATGTCCACAATTGAGAGCGGAAAGTTGTTCCCCTGTCAGAAGTAATATGCTCAGGGATACCAAATCTTGAAATCCATCCAGAGAGTAAGGCAGATATACATGAGGCGGATGTCGCAGTTTCCATGGGAATGGCTTCAGGCTTCGGTCGATGACGGTAAACAGATAACGATGTCCATGTGATGTGGGTAGGGGGCCTACAACGTCGACGTGAATGTGTGCAAAACGACGCTGAGGTTGAGGAAAGGTGCCCACTCCTGAATCCGTGTGTCGATGTACATTGGAAGCTTAGCAAGAAGTACAGCCGCAGACCTAATCCTTAGCATCCTTAGAAATGCCGTGCCAAATGAACTTTGCCTACAGCAGCTGTGCAGTAGAACGGCACGAGGGATGTGAAAGGCCGTGAATGAAATCAAACACCTGCCGTCGCATGGGAGCAGGAATCCAAGGTCGCGGTCTACCAGTACTGAGGTCAAAAAGGAGGGTGGTGTTGGAGTCTTCAAGGGGAAAGTCTTCCCAACGGAGGGACGTGCAGGATGTCCTACATGCTTGATACTCTGGATCCTGTCGTTGGGCTTCAGCCAGGGCGTTGTAATCCAATCCCAGTTGAACGGCAGCCGACGTGTTTCTTGACAGGGCATCGGCACCGGGATTCACTTTCCCAGGGACGTATTGAAGGGTGCAATTATATTCAGCCACGGAGGAGAGATGTCGGCGTTGACGGGCGGACCAGGCGTCAGACTGTCGAGTGAAGGCGTGCACCAGAGGCATGTGGTCTATGCGAATGACGAAGGGCGTACCTTCTAAGAAATGGCGAAAGTGACGGATAGCCAAGTGCACCGCCAGCAATTCTCGATCGAAGGTAGAATAACCCGATTCAGCCTTGGACAGTTTTCTGCTGAAGAAGGCCAATGGGCGGGGCGAGACGGTGACCACCTGCTCAAGTACTGCACCAATAGCGACGTCGCTGGCAGTGGTGGAGAGAAGGAGAGGGGCGTGTGGGATAGGAAAAGTGAGAGCCGCAGCAGTTGATAGGGCCTTCTTTGCATTGCAGAAGGCTGCTTCTTAAAGGGGACCCCACTTCAGGTCCTTTGGCTTGCCCTTGAGGGAGGCGTATAGGGGAGCAAGAGTGGCGGCAATGGCTGCCAGAAAAACGGTGATAATAGTTGATCATGCCCAAGAATTCCTGCAGAGCTTTGACGGTCAAGGGCGCAGGAAAGTTCTGAACGGCTGCTACCTTCTCAGGGATGGGATGGACTCCTTCAGGAATCATGCGGTGCCCTAAGAACGACACTTCGTTGGCGCCAAAGGTACACTTGTCGTACCGGACTACAAGGCCGTTTTGTTGCAGGCGGTCGAGCACAATGCGCAGGTGACGGAGGTGTTCCTCTTTTGCGGAGGAGAACACAAGTATGTCGTCCACATCACATATACAGAAAGGGAGGTCCCCTAAGATGCCATCCATGAGACGTTGAAACGTTGCCCCAGCATTACGAAGGCCAAAACAGGAGTAATTGAAGGTGTATGTACCAAACGGAGTGGTGATGGCGGTCTTGGGATGTCTTCTGGGTTCATAGGCACCTGATAATACCCCATCAGGAGGTCGAGCGTAGAGAAAACCTTCGCTTTGTGCAGGTAGGAGGTCACGTCGGCAATGTTTAGGAGGGGGTAGTGATCCGGTTCTGTTTGCATGTTCAGGCGCCTGTAGTCCCCGCATGCACGGAGGGAGCCGTCTTTCTTCAGAACGATGTGTAAGGGTGACGAGCATGGGCTGGAGGCCTTTTGGCAAAGGCCCATTTCCTCCATTTTGGCGAACATCTGTTTGGCGGCTGACAATCGTTCCGGTGCCAGACGTCTGAATTTAGCGAAGACTGGGGGTCCCATCGTCTTGATATGGTGATAAATACCATGCTTGGCAGGAACCGTGGGTGTCTGGCGAAGTTCTGGACAGAAAACTTCCGGGTACGACGTGAGTAGGTGGGCGTAGGCATCCGTGGGTGCGCTGATGTGGAGAGCGAGGTTAGAGGAGATGGGTTGAAGAGGTGTCGACAAGTACGATTCTGCGTTGACCAATCGTCGGTGGGCGACATCGACCGGAAGGTGGAAATGAGAGAGGAAATCCGCACCGAGGATTGGCAATGTGACGTCAGCAACGAGAAACTTCCAATTGAATTTACCGTTCCCGAACGATAATGTGAGGTTCTCGTAAGGAGGAGAACACAAGTA
>NC_090735.1:30920253-30925253 GCF_036898095.1 Palaemon carinicauda | reverse complement strand
ATTTGTCCTTTTCAAAACAGATATATTGACGTAGAGTAGTGATATTACGGTCAGCATCCCGTAAAAGATAATACCTAATTAGTGTACAAATTACGGTCGTCCGCATTTTACTGAAATACGGCTGAGAACAATATATTTTTACGGAGAATTTCCGATTAAATTACGGTTTCTTTTAACAGTGTACATAATGGATTTTCTTTAAATCGTTTTGGAATTCCCTTATAGGAACCTGTTTTAGGCACAGATATGTTCACTCTCAGCGATTCTCACTTGTTTTTTATTCATATAGTGGAAAGAAGTTATCGATTTTCATAATTTACACTTACTCTCTTAACACAACAACAACAATAACAAATGCAGCTGTTTGTACTCCACTGCAAGACGAAATCCACAGAAATGTCATTTCATGTCTGGAGTTTAGCCAGTTTTCATTACCATGCTGGTGATGGGAGATTTTCCTCTGGTCGCACATAACAAATCAACCTAATGTGGGTGGCCCTGACTAGTAGAGCTATGCTGATCATGGCGATACACAAACCATTTCACCACGTTAAGGTGTCCTCACTCAGAAACAATCTCTGATAAATAAGTAAACTGCCTTATTAAAATTACTTCAACAGGAAATTCGGTTTAAATTTTTAAAGGCCGCTCATGAATGGCAAAATCAAGGGATAGTGTCAATGCCTTAGAGACAGGAAAATACCCTGAGACTGACTTTATATGCATATGATCAGCGGCTAATCCCCTTCTTCACCCAAGCTAGGACCAAGGATGGCCAGGCAATGGCTACTGATGACTCAGCAGATAAACCTATAGGGTAAAACCCCTCTCTAACGATTTATGTTTGGGTCATTACGTAATATGTTCCATGATAATCTATCAGAGCTCAAGTTATAAATGATTCTTCATTTCTATAAAACAATTCTCTTATGCTTTCTTCATTTAAGGTTATTTGCTGACAATCATCACCTTTTGTTTAAAACAACTACGAAGTACAAATTTCAAAATACAGATAGCTTTGAACTATTTTTATCCTATCACATAATCGATGACTTATGCAGTTTATAGGTAGAAATATGCCAGATTGAAGAATAATCAAAATTCCCTTTCCTCAATGCATACCATTCGCCTATTTCACGAATGACTTAACTTTATGTAAGGTTTTCAAAAGTTGCATATCATTCCAAATGAAAATTAATTTTAATTTGGACATGTTGAAAAAATCCTTGAGATTTCCAGCATATAATTCCAAATAAAAAATATCTTTATTTTCTATATGAGTAGCAAAGCCCTGAGATTTTCTAATTATAATTTCAAATTAATATAACCTTAAATATCTACATATTTAAACAAAATCCTTGAAATTTTCATTTCAACAAACAAAAAATATTGCTCATCACAACAAATTTGTTTATTAAAGCGCGTATATAATAATATCTTACAATTGTTCTGAGTTACGACCGCTCACCCATAATCAAGAAACGATTTTATCTAGCAAAGATCAAGAAACAAAATATCCAAGATCCCATTTAAAACCGGAGTAATGTGTGCTATCCTCGTGTTCCTCAGCACTATTACCTCAAATGAAAGTGCTACGGAATTAGATGGAAATAATTAACCAAGGAGATCATGTGGATATTTAAAGTGACAGGCCGGTTAAGCTGCTCCGTTCTCGCTTTCAGCATTTTATTGGAGTAATGATTACTAAATCCCATTTACTTAGGTACATATCCCACTTTAATGCATGTTTACATTTTCTAGATTTCTTTTATATATATGAATTTATATTAATATATATATATATATATATATATATATATATATATATATATATATATATTATATATATATATATATATATATATATATATATATACATAACATTGCAGTAAAAGCCTTTCGGTTGTCAACTTCGCTGTCAAATACCTCTGAAGATCTCCGTGCAATCCCTGATGCAATCGCTGCAATGAGGCAGCAAATCAGTGACGCAATCGCTGCAATGAGGCAACAAATCAGTGATGCAATGGGTCACCAAATCAATGATGCCATCGCTGCAATGAAGCAGCAAATCATTGATGCAATGGCCCTGCAAATCAATGGTTCATTCGCTTCAATGGGGCTAAAAATCAATGAAATAACAAATCAAATTGGAGAGTTGAAGGGAAAATGTAATAAGTTGAATGACCCCACAGACCAACCCCAACTGACACTTAAACAACCCTCGTCTGACCCCACACCCACCTCGGACCCACAAAACACCCGCTCTAGCCTGCCTGTTATAGGGCCAAGGATCGTTACGAAGCAAACACCAGTTTTGGATACCACCACTTCCCCCTCCCCATCGTTAGACAGAAGAGATTCAAGAGAAGTACCACCCACTCCTACCTATCCCCCCTACCCCCCTACGACCGTCTCATATACCAGAGCGCTAATGTCAAATGCACAAGAAGACGACGAGGGATGGCAGACCTCCCAGCGAAAGAAAAAGTTCCGACTTGACCGCAACCGCAGACAAGTCAACCAGCATTCATCCAGGAATATCTCCCCTCACCACCGCCCAAAGAGATGTCACGTCGTTGTCTACAACCTGCATTCCTCAGTGACTGAAGATGCCATCAGGCTCCGGGTTAGGGATATAACAGGATCAGACCCCCTCATTCTTCATAGCCTCAAGTGTAAGGCAGTAGGTCAAGTTGCATACAGGGTTTCCTGTTTATTCCATCATCGAGAGCTCCTGGTAGGCGAAAACTTTGGCCCAGGAGCATATGTGTCCTTTTATGATCTTAAAAGAGATCGCCCTCCCCCAGCGACCCTAGTCCCCCAAATTCACCTACGACAATCAGCCTCCCCCGCCAACGCCCCAGCACCTGCCACTCCCACACCCCCTGAGATTTCTGCTCTTATCTCCATAGGTGTTTTGTCTTGGAACATATACGGGATCAAGCAGAATTTACCTGTCCTTAATGAGTTCTGCAATGATTTCCGTGGCATTATTGCACTGCAAGAAACCTTACTCCTCCCCCATGACCTGGCTATCAGTGATTCGGTTCATGCTGATTATAACAGTTTCTCTGTCTCGTCGATGGTTACTCACGACTACATCATTCAAGGTCGTCCGAAAGGAGGTCTCTCATTTCTATGGCATAGATCTCTGGATAAGTGCGTTAAACCAGTGACGAATCAAACTGACAGACTTCTCGGCCTGCAAGTAACGATCGAAGGTAAAACCATATTAGTGATTAATGCATACTTCCCCCGGGAGTGCCAGTCAAACTTTGATCAGTATTGTATATTACTAGGAGAAGTCCAAGGTATTATTAATGATACCTCCGCTGACCATGTGTGCATAATAGGAGACTTTAATGCGCACCCAATTAGACTTTTCTATAATGAATTACAGCGTCTCTGTTCTCAACAATCTCTTCAAATTAGCGATGTTGCCATCCTGCCTCCTTCCTCCTATACTTATATATAAAACAGAAATAATATGCTCATCACATCCTGGCTTGATCATTGTATTACCACTGACCGCCTGCATAGCTCTATCACTGAATGTATTATACGATACGACCTTTCGTCTGCATTCGATCACATACCCATACAGATCACATTTCACACACCCTCCCTCCCGGCGGTACCCATCCAAAGGGAGAGGCTACCATCCATCTCATGGGATTTCTCCAACCTCCAAAAATCCACTGCATTCAAACGCTCATCTGAAAGTAATCTCCGCTCGATAACTCAACCTGCTGAAGCCCTGCTCTGCAATAATCCTAATTGCCGCAACGAACAGCATAAAACAAAACTAAAGGAATTCTACGTAAATATAATAAATGTCTTACGGAGCTCGGGAAGAGACACGTTTAGACTCTCTAGAGGTAACCATCGAAACATACCTGGTTGGAATGACTTAGTTAAAGACCTCTATGCACACTCTCGAGAAATGTTCCTTCTTTGGAGGAACGATGGTAGCCAGAGAGAAAGTCCCCTTGCTCTTCAGATGAGACAAGCGAGAGCCCAGTTCAAACTTGCTCTTCGTCAATGTCGTAGCAACGAAAATCAGCTACGAGCCGATGCATTGTCCAAAAAATTGACCAACCATGACTTCCCCCATCTTTGGAAAGATATAATTCACTAAACCCAAAGTCAAACAAATTATCTCAAAGAGTAGGGGATGCAGTTGGCGAAGAATCCATCGCAAAAATGTGGGGGGATCACTTTAGTACCAACCTAAATTGTATAAATGACCAAGATACCCGAAATGAAGTGGATAATCTTATCAATGTTAATATGGATTTTCAATATAGTGACCGTATCTCCCCGAGTGACGTGTGCGAGGCTATCAAGAAATTACCTAGTAACAAGGCACCCGGCTGCGATGGCCTTCCTGCCGAGGCTTTCAAATTCTGCCACCCTATAATTTATATCCTATTTTCTGCACTATTTAATGCCTGTATATTACACCAATATCTCCCAGAAACCCTTCTACTTGTCCACTTAATACTTCTAATAAAAAACAAACTGAAGGATGCAAGTGACCCAGGAAACTACCGCCCCATGGCCATTACAACAATTTCATCGAAAATATTTGAATCTCTTCTGTTCCGTCGCCTTGCACCATTTCTCCACACCGCAGACAATCAATTTGGTTTAAGACTAACCACTCGACTGACACCTGTATATATATTTTAAAGGAGTTATTGAATTTCTATATATCCTCGGCCTCCCCTGTCTACTTGTGTTTTGTAGACGTGCGGAAGGCATTTGACAGAGTAAACTATCTGAAACTCTTTTTGAAACTACGCAAAAGGGGAACTCCTCTATATCTCATCGGTATATTATACTGTTGGTTCACAACACAACAGTTCTGTGTCAAATGGGGCAATGTCCTATCCCAGCAATTCGGTTCATCTAACGGTCTCAGGCAAGGAGGCATCCTCTCACCATATTCATTTAATGTTTACACAGACGATTTGAATATCAGACTGAATTCACCCATT
>NC_090735.1:30912753-30915253 GCF_036898095.1 Palaemon carinicauda | reverse complement strand
TTGATTTATTTTTATTTATATGAATTGTGTCGTAATATGTTACATGAAGTATAGAAATTTCATACAATTGATGTATTCAGGTATAAAATAAAACCCTCATTCCTTAGTGTTTGGCAGAAGAGTTTTCACTGTGTTAAATAAAAGTTTAAACACAGATTGTATTTTTCTGATTACCATTATTAAGCAAATCCTCGTTGTATAACGAACTTTTTCTCTGACAGGAATAAGTTGGCAAATTATCGATGAATTTAAAGTCTAGAAACTTTTTTTTTTCTTTTTTTTTTTATAACGCTAACGAGAACTATCAAACGTGCAGTGTGTGTATATGGAAAGGGTTTGACAACTTTTATATATAAAAACATTGCTTAATAAATATTTGAGAAAAAAAATCAGATTTTTTTTTCTTTAGTAAACTAGACTCAATGTATTTTTGTGCTGTTATTCGTTGTTTTTCGAAAATGTTATTACCTCCGTCAACGAAATTAGAAGGAGGTTGTATTTACGTCCCTGTTTGTGTGTGTTCGTGTGTGTGATTGTTTGTGAACAGCTTCCTGGCCACAATTTTAGTAGTCGGATTATGGGACTTTCAGGGATTAACTGGTATGGGGAAAGCTAGAAATGGTTAAATTTTGGAAGGTCAAGGACTAAGGTCAAGGTAACGGTCAAGCAAAATATTCAATTCACGTAATCAAACATAAGTTTAGATATCGTTATCACAGAGATTTCAAACTTGGTTCATGTTTAAGTTTGGGAAAATCCGCGCCATTAAATATATGTTAAGGTCAAAAGTCAACGTCAAGGTTGAGCAAAAGGTCAATATATAAGCTGCCTGGCCGGAGGTCGGCGCTCTATTCAGTACCCCTCTAGTTTAATGTATTTCTAAGATTTTTATCAATCAATGTGCAGTATATTTTGATATTTCTGTAGTTCTATGCTCTTCATCTTTTAGTGTACTACAGTCACAATCATGTCCCCCTAAGCCTATTGACGAAAAGAGCCTCGGTTAGATATCGCCAGTTATTATTATCATTATTATCACTTGCTAAGACACAGCCCTAGTTGGAAAAGCGGGATGCCATAAGCCCAAGGACTCCAACTGGGAAAATAGCCCAATGAGGAAAGGAAATAAGGAAAAACTACACGGAGTTTAAGAACAATAACAACATTAAAATAAATATTTCACATATAAACTTCAAAAACTTGAAAATAACAAGAAGAATAGAAACAAGACAGAATAGTTTGCCCGAGAACTCTAACCCAAGACAGTGGAAAACCATGGTACAGAGGCTATGGCACTACCCAAGACTAGAGAACAATGGTTAAATTTTGTAGTGTCCTTCTCCTAGAAGAGCTGCTTACCATAGCTAAAGAGTCTCTTCTACCTTTACCAAGAGGAAAGTAGCCACTGGACAATTGCAGTAGTTAACCTCTTGAGAGAGGAAGAATCGTTTGAAAATTTCAGTGTTGTCAAGTGCATGAGGAAAAAACAGGCTAGACTATTCTGTGTATGTATTGGCAAAGATGTAATAAGCCGTAACCAGAGAAAAGGATCCAATATAGTACTTTCTGGCCAGTCAAAAGACTTAATAATTTTCTAGCGGTAGTATCTCAACGGGTGGCTGGTGCCTTCGCCAACCTACAGTTGTCTATATATAGAGCTTTTAATTAAATAATTCTCTATTAATTTTTTTCGTACTGCAGTCGCTTAGAATAACGAAAATGGAATGATATCGTTTTGAAGACATCCCTAAATTTTCGGTATTTACATATTTACCAATGTTCTCTAATCTTGGGTCGTCCCATAGCCTATGTACAATGGTCTTCCACTGTCTTGGGTTAGAGATCTCTTGCTTGAGGGTACACTCGGGCACAATATTCTATCTATTTTGAAATTTCTATACTCTTGTTATTATCAAGCGTTTATAGCTTCTATTTGAAAGATTTATTTTGATTTTATTATTGTCCTTAAACTTTTCTTGTAGTTTTTCCTTATTTCCTTTCCTCACTGGGCTATTTTCCATGTTGGAGACTTATGGCTTATAGTATCCTGCCTTTCCATCTAGGTTTGTAGCTTAGCAAATAATAATAATAATAATAATAATAATAATAATAATAATAATAATACTATTACGTCAAAGACCGTCGCTACCCGAAATCAATCTTGTACTTTTTCAGAGAGAATAAATTGAAAGAGATGGGAGTGTTTTGAACTGACGATTTCCACTCAATGTTTTTAGGGGGCCTCTTGTTCATATATTTTTGCTACCATTTCTCAAAATTGTAAATTTTTTTTTAATATAAAATCAATTTATGGGGTATTTTGATATTCGTTGGTCCCAAAATTTAAGAATGTTTTTTTCTAAAAAAGAGAATATGAGGTATTTTGATGACCGTTGGAGGCTGTTTCTATAGATATGACGAATAAAAAGCTATGGAAAACTTCTAATATTTTAATCTAAGGAACTCAATGTATTTTATTTCATTTCACTGATATTAGTGA
>NC_090735.1:30895253-30900253 GCF_036898095.1 Palaemon carinicauda | reverse complement strand
TACTAGTATTCTTCTGTATAGCATATACAGTAAGAGGAAAACTATAGTAAGGGTTTTGGTACAGCACTGTGTCTTCTAACACTATTGTGTTTTCTTGCACACCCCTTTGCTGTTGCCCTCAGATAGGAAGCTGAGTTCTTCCCTGTCTATTATCCAGGATTTAAAATCATTGCTTAGGTGTGAGCTCCACCTGTTTCCTCTGGAAACCTTGCATTGGTTACTCTAGAAGAGATAAACCATTTTTGATTTTATTATCTGGAAGGCTGCAACAATGGGTTGTGAGGGAAACACAAGTGTGTGTCTTTCCTTTCTGAATTGTTATGCTATACTCTGCATATCCAGTGATACATAGTTCACTTGATACTCATGGAAATTTCTTCTCTTTACAGAAGGACACTCCGAAGTGGGGAAGTGCTTTCTGCAATGTCAGCAGCAAGAACCTCTGCGGACATGAGTTTTGTAGGAGACACGCAGCATACGCTGTCTCCAAGGATGATCTCCGGTATTGGGACCCTCAGGTATGTACTGTGTGCACTAACCTGATTAATGAGACATTTAAATAGCTAGGAAGAAGCTTCGTACCTGGGTAAGGGGCTTCCAAAAGAACACTTCTGGCCCTTATCTTCCAAGTGAGAAGATGAGGGCGTATCCTTTCCCTAAGGCATCAGCTGATGCAGTGATTCCCCAGCCTCAAGAGGAGATCCCCTAAGTTCAGATCCAGGTGGATGCTGAAGTCGCGGTCGCGATGCAAGACATCCAGCTAGATGACAGGATGTCTGATGTGGACGGGTGTCAGGAGGAAGACCTCCTGGCAGAAGCCCAGGATGAAGTTTAAGCCCCTCTATATCGGCCGGTCTCCCAGTAGAGCTGGGACAGGCCCTCTCTTCTATTGTTGGAATGATCCAACAAATGCAGAAGGAGAATCAGGAGAAGGCGGCTGCAATGGAACTGCGAATGCAGTGCCTTGCAGAATCACATGGGCCCCAGTAAAAGCTCAATGTGAAAGACCTTCCCTTGTGCTCAGATGCTAACCCATGGAGGTATGCTGAGCACATGCCGATGACGACTGGAAAGATCGTCATCTCGGATAAGCTGGGCTCAGTTCCCCTGGAGGGTGGAATTCTGGCCCAGCAAGGCATCATATCCAGACTGTTATGTCCGGCTGAGGAAGGAACCAGCTTCAAAGGAGGAGACAGAGCCGAAGGAGGTCATAGTGATGGACCATGCTAAGGCTCAAGCTCTACTTTCATCCTCGATGAAAGAGAGGGGCTTCTCTAACTCAAAGGTAGCTGCATTGAATAGGAAGCTCCCTTCCTTTGTGTCCTCGCCTACTAGAGCCTTCCCCTTTTTACAGAAAGGGTTTCTGGCTGTGCTAAAAGCAATCGAGGCCGGCAAGTCTTGCCCCTCCCTAGAGGAGTGTAAACCCTTGTCGCTGGCCCTGCCTATGGACCACAAAGACTGGAAGGACGTCCATCTTACGTTCTCAGTGGGAAAGTTGGAGGCTGATATTGCCGGACGTCAGTTCGGCAAGGACCTCCCTAAGCTGTCTGACTTTCTTTTGCGAAGTGAGTTCGATACAAAAGAAAGACTGACTGCCTCAATGTCTCTTCAGACTACTCTCGAGACGATGGCAAGTGACCCCAAGGTCCATGAAATGTTCATGGTAGTGGCCAAGCCTCATCTGGCCACAGTGACGAAGGACCTTTATGGCTTCGTCAAGGCGAGGAGAGCTTGTAGGGAGTTCGTGTTTACCTCGGCTACGGTGAGGCACGAGCTAAAGAAACTAATCTCCTCCAACATTTGGGGAAAAGACCTTTTTCCCTACCGACTTGGTCAAAGAAGTTGTTGATAAAGCCGCCTTGGAGAATAGAAACCTTCTCCAGAAGTGGGGCCTGGCTATCAAAAGAAAGTCTTCCCCGGATGAGGGTCCTCAACCAAAGAGGAAGACTATGAGGACTAGGCTACCGTCTCGGCCAGCCAAGCCTCTTAGACAGCAACAGCAACTGCAATTGCCATTGCCCCCAGTGCCCCAGATCGTGGCACAAACCCCGACCACCTTTCAGTGGGTACCCCAGGCCGTGTCGACACAGTCCACGGCATTCACCCCAGCGTTTGAAGGGCAGTCTACTTCCTTTCGAGCAAAGCCTAGAGGAGCAGCCAGAGGCTCGTCTAGACGCCCCTCAAGGGGAAGGGGATTCAGGGGTGGTCGTGGTCAGGAAGGCAAGACCTCAGGACGGCAGTCCAAGTGAGGTGATACCGGTAGGAGGGAGACTTCTGAAATTTCGGGATCGGTGGACCTTCGATCCCTGGGCCCACAGCCTACTCAAGAATGGACTGGGCGGGAGCTGGTACAGCACTCCACCCCCGTGCCTTAGGTTTTTCCAACACTCCACCCCCGTTATGGAGGAGTACGTTCAAGAACTGTTGGAGAAAAAGGGTGAAGCTCATCAATTTCTAAGGGAGGCTGTTTTGTGTTCCCAAGAAAGACTCAGAAAAGCTCAGAGTCATTCTGGACTTGTCGCCACTTAACAAGTTCATAGTGAATTGCAAATTCAAAATGCTAACACTGCAACACATAAGGACCTTACTGCCCAAGAGGGCATATTCCGTCTCTATAGACTTGTCAGACGCCTACTGGTACATTCCAATTAGCCATCGACTCTCCCCCTACCTAGGGTTCAGGCTACAACGAAGACTATACGCCTTCGGAGCCATGCCATTCGGGCTAAACATAGCCCCAAGGATTTTTACGAAGCTTGCGAGCGTAGCTCTCAAACAATTTCGCCTAAAGGGAATTCAGGTAGTAGCCTACCTGGACGACTGGTTGGTGTGGGAAGCATCCGAGACAGAATGCTTGCAAGCTTCCAGTCAAGTGATCCAGTTCCTAGAGTACCTAGGCTTCAAGATCAACAGAAAAAGTCTCGACTTTCTACATCTCAAAAGTTCCAGTGGCTGGGAATCCACTGGGACCTTTTGTCACACCGTTTCTCCACCCCGGCGAAGAAAAGGAAGGAGATAGCGGGTTCTGTCAAGAGACTTCAAGATTCCGAAAGGATATCAAGACACGAGCAGGAGAGAGTACTGCGCTCTCTCCAGTTTGCTTCGGTGACAGACCCAGTGCTAAGAGCACAGCTAAAAGATGCAATCGGAGTTTGGAGACGTTATGCATCAAAAGCATGAAGAGATCTGAGAAGACCAGCCGCTTCGGCTAAGTACTCTTCTCAGGCCTTGGTCCCAAGCCAGACATCTAAAGAAGTCAGGTTCTTCTTCAGCCACCTCCCCCGTCGGTGACGATTCACTCAGACGCCTCGAAGGAGGGATGGGGAGGTCACTCTCATCGGAAAAAAGTCCAGGGGACTTGGTCCAGGCTATTCAAGACCTTTCACATAAAACTTTCTAGAAGCTAGGGGAGTGCTCCTTACCTTAAAGAAAGTCTCCCCGCGTCATTCGATCCACATAAGGTGGTGATAGACAGCGAGGTAGTGGTGAGATACTTGAATCGACAAGGATCGAGGTCACCACCTCTCAACCAGGTGATGTTGGCCGTCTTCCGATTGGCGGAAAAGAAGAAGTGGTACCTGTCGGCAGTTCACCTTCAAGGAGTCCGCAATGTGACAGCGGACGCTCTATCCAGGTTCACACCGATAGAGTCGGAATGGTCCTTAGACGCAGGATCATTCTCCTTCATTCTGAATCAGTCCCAGAACTGCAGATAGACCTCTTTGCGACGAAAGACAACAAGAAGTTGCCCCTGTACGTGCCCCGTACGAGGACCCCTTAGCGGAAGCAGTGGACGCGATGTCCCTCGACTGGAACAGATGGTCCAAGATTTATCTGTCCCCTCCTCACAACCTTCTGTTGAGGGTCCTCAACAAACTGAGATCCTTCAAGGGGGTAGCGGCAATAGTGGCCCACAAGTGGCCGAACAGCGTGTGGTTCCTCCTGGCATTGGAACTGTAGCTGAAGTTTGTACCACTACCAGATCCAGTTCTGACCCAGCGAGTCCAGAAGTCAACTGTCTGCGCTTCATTACAGAAAACCTGGACCCTGCAGCTCATGATTTTCTCTCCTTAGCGGTGAGAAAGCGTTTCGGGATTTCGAAAGCCAGTATAGACTTCCTTGAGGAATATAAGTGCAAATCTACTAGAAGGCAATATGAGTCATCGTGGAGAAAATGGGTGGCCTTTTGTCAAGGCGTAGATTCCGCAGGAGATCTTGACAGACTTCTGCTTATCTTTTTTCCCCACCTCCATGGTCAAGGGTTGGCAGCGAACACGATTTCAGCGTGTAAGTCTGCTTTGACAAGACCCATTCTATATGCCTTCCAGGTTGACCTAGGTAACGAGATCTTTAATAAAGTCCCGAAAGCCTGTGCTAGGCTCAGACCTTCAGCACCTCCAAAGCCCATTTCATGGTCTTTAGACAAGTTCTTCATTTCGCTTCTCTGTTGAGCAATGAAGAGTGTGCGTTGAAGGATTTGACACAAAAAGTTATTTTCCTATTTTGCACTCGCGTCCGGGGCCAGGGTTAGTGAGATTGTAGCCTCTCGAGAGAGGCAGGTCGTGTTCAGTTCCTGGATGGGGAAGAACTGAACCTGTTCCCGGATCCTACGTTTCTCGCCAAGAATGAGTTACCCACCAACAGGTGGGGTCCCTGGAGAATCTGCCCTCTGAAAGAAGATGCATCTCTATGTCCAGTAGAATGCCTAAAGGTCTATCTTCATAGACCCTCAGACTTCAAGGGTGGTCAACTATTCAGGGGAGAAACATCAGGCTCAAATTTATCTCTGAATCAACTCAGAGCGAAAATCACATATTTTATTCGCAGAGCGGATCCTGACAGTACACCCGCAGGTCACGATCCGAGGAAAGTTGCCTCATCCTTAAATTTCTTTAATTGTATGGATTTTGAACATCTCCGTTCATACACTGGCTGGAAGTCTTCCAGAGTGTTCTTTCGCCACTATGCGAAGCAAGTAGAGGAACTAAAAGAGATCTGTG
>NC_090735.1:30873405-30885905 GCF_036898095.1 Palaemon carinicauda | reverse complement strand
AATCTGTAATTGCATTTAAAGTTCTAAAATCAACAACCAATCTGTAGTTACCTTCTTTCTTTTTGACGAGCAATGCAGGAGATGAATAATTAGAAGATGATTGCTCTATTATTCCAAGATCAAGCAAACTTTGTACTTCGTCATCGAAATCCTTAGTTAAATGAGCTGGAATTGGATAATACTTACGAACAAAGGTTTCAGTAGTCTTAATCTTAATATTATGCTCTTGTAAAGAAGTTTTACCTGGTTTATCTGAAAATACATGTTTGTACTTCTGACATAAGTTACGAAGATCATTTTTCTGTACATCTGAAAGATTAGGGTTTATGTTGCACGTACTCTGATTGGTATCCACAGTTTCAATTTTCAGATAATCATCCTCATCAGCATTAATAACAGCAACTTTGTTAACATTAACAGTGTTTATCATTCCAGTCATATCTTCATCTGCTACATGTAACATATTAACATTCTCTCTACGGTAATATTTCTTCATAAGATTGATATGATACAGTCTCTTCTTACCTTCTACGTTCACCCAGTAGTCAACTGGACCATGCTTATCAATTATCTTGTATGGACATCTCCATGAGAACTGCAATTTACCTTGTTTTTCTGGAATAAGCAAAAGTACTTCATCATCAGCTTTAAATCGGCGCTTACTACTCTTCAAATCAAAATAAGACTTATATGTACTGGAAGATATATTCATGTTTTGAACAGCCAAATCAGAAACATCGGACAACTTTTCACGTAGTTCCAAAACAAAAGAATAAAGATCAGTTTCCCCTGTAGACATATCCGAATTTGTCCATAGTTCCTTCAATATTGTCAAGGGACCTCTCACTTGACGGCCATATAAAATCTCAAAAGGTGAGAAACCTGTTGTATCACTTGGGATTTCCCTCATGGCGAACAGTGCTGCTGGAAGGAAACGATGCCACTGATTATGTTTTAACTCGCATATTTTCTTCAATATACTCTTTAAAATCTGGTGTTGCCTTTCTATTCTTCCATTGGCAGCAGGATGATAGGGGGTACTAAAAAGAGGTTTCACTCCTAATAACTTGTGTACTTGCAACATAAGTTCTGATCGAAATTGTGGTCCTCTGTCAGAAAGAATTTCTTTCGGCACTCCCACTCTGGAAAAAATAGATATTAAGGCTTCTGCAATGTCTTCAGATGTTATGTTCTTCAAAGCAACTGCTTCCGGGAAGCTTGAAGCATAATCTACCATAGTCAGAATATATCTATGCCCTGCTTCACTAGGAGGAGAAATCGGGCCCACTAAGTCAATAGCAACTCTATAAAATGGCGTAGAGATCACTGGTAATTTAACCATCTGAGCCTTCTTTACTTTTCCAACAAGGGAAGATTTTTGGCATACATCACAAGATTTGCAATATTTATATATGTCAGACGTCATACCCTGCCACCAGAAAATTTCATTAATCTTATTAAAGGTTTTCCTATGAGAAAAATGTCCACTTACCGGAATATCATGTGCAAGGCGCAAAACTAATTTTATGCATTTAACTGGTACAACCAACTGTTCCTTTCCCAGTAACTGAGGCTTTTTACATTTCTGTATTTTCCTGTAGAGAAGTCCATTTCTCATCACGAACTCGTACTGCAAACCATTCTTGCAACGTTTGACATCTCCAGACTGACTCATTTCTCTTGCATATTTCAAAGCTTCGCAATTCTGCTGTTCTCTAAGAAAAGATTCATGATCAATGGATATATCAAATGGTTCTGGTAAAGCAAGAGGGTGAACAATATTTCTCCTTTTTACCTGTGCTCTTGTTACGGCATCTACGTCAATGGAAGAATCCCTATTTTTCAGAGGAAACAAATTATGGTCCTGTACACCTGGAATATTGCCTAATAAGACAGTACAGTACTTTATTGGAGCCCGAACAGCATTAACCCAACCTGTAAAGAGATTACATTTCAAATAAATCTTGACAATAGGGAATCTGTCCTTCCTGCCCAAATAATCAATAAGAGTAGAATATGAACAATTTGTTCCAGGCTCAGGAATCAAATCCTCTGATACCACTACTCCTGTACAACCTGTATCTCTAAGTATTGTAGATACTGTAACACCATTCACTGTTCCACATACCATAGGTCCACATACTCCAGTGTTATCCAGAACTTGACCTATCTCAAGAGAAGATTCAGATTTCTTTTTGGGTACCTTGTTAGGACAGTTTCTCGAAATATGTCCACTCTGACCACAACCGTAACATGCAATCTTACCAGGACGGGACGAACTAGTTTTCTCTGGTTTCTCACTCATACTGATCTTATCACTGGAACTAGATACATTTGCATTGTGCCTAAAGTACTTCTGCTCATCTTTAGGATAACATTTGTGTGCTGAAGCATATGTGTCTGCCAATGATGAATAATCCTCTGGAGTTCTAGGTTTACGCTCCTTAAGAAAAAGACGCATTTCCTTAGGTAAAGTAGACATGAACTGATCACAGACTATAATGTTTCGCAAATCTTCGTAGTCTTTCGTTACACTAAGACTATTTATCCACAAGTCAAAATTTCGAAATAACATATTCAAATATTGTTCATATGTGCTCTTGGAATCCATTTTTGCAGTTTTAAACGCTGTCCTGTACCAGTCACTAGTCTTCTTGAATCCTTTCAAAAGAGCTTCCTTCAATGATGCATAGTCACTGGTAACATCATCTGAGAGCGACGTGTAGATATCTAATGCCTTACCTCTTAAAAGTGATGCCAACTGAACTGACCAAGATTTCCGCTCCCAGTTGAGAGAAACTGCTACCTTTTCAAACCTTACTAGGTATGCGGTGATATCATCAGTATCACAAAATGGAAGAGGTCTTGTAGTATCCACAGCAACTGTTACATGGCTAGGGTTAGATGTTGCTCCTCTGATCTTTTGCAATTCAAGTTCGTGTGCCCTCTGCTTTTCATTTTCTTCGTATTTAATCATCAAAGCCCTTTCTTCTCTTTCAGCATGTCTTCTATCACGCTCATCACTATCTTTGATTTTCTTCTCTATAAAGTTCAAAAGAGCTTCATCCGAGAGTCCCATGGACAAACCTTCATCCTTCCAGAATTTATAACATTCCATTTTAAATTATCCAGTTTTTAACCATTGCCTACAAACAACTTAATTTAAGAAACATTAAAGATACCTGTTACACAATGACAATAAGCGGGAACTGAATTGTACTAGAAATAATTATTATGAATAAAGGACAATCACACACTTTCATTAAATAACAGTAACCATTCACCAAGCATCAAGATTCAACAATAAAGTTAATAAAAATAAATATGAAGTACAAAACAATAACTTTAAAATTGTCAAACCAGTATATCTCTAGAGTCAACTGGACTCTTACGTAACAACTGTTACCGGACACTGTTTCAAGAATTCGGTCTACATTCCATTAACTATCGGAAGTCTCCCACTTGCGACCTTCCAGCCGTATTCTTAAAATGCCCATACACTCGAAATAAATTTCAGCCACTCCAATTAATTGCACTTTTATATGTTGTAATAGAAAATAAATGACTATCACCAAACCAATCACAAAGTAACGCAGGCCACTATTAAACAAGGATATATTTAAATTAGCCCTGGTGAGCACACCACTTAATGTCAGGGAATTCCTTAGACATTTTTCCCTGGTAAAGATAGCACTGCTTATTTGTGATTAGGTATGGTAAAACAAATTCAGAAATTTAGAAACAAAGTTTATTTACAATTTATAATTTATTAACACCACTATGGATTATGAAATTGAAAGATATAATACTGAAATAAAGATAAACAAATGACGAACAATAAAAATATTAATTAACTTATCTGTCTGACACCCTTTTAACATCCATTACAAAAATAATAAATCACCAAAGGTCTTGTTACGAATAAATTGGTAGAGAAAAATAACCCTTACAACACAGAACATAACACAAGTCACTGTTCATGGGTCTCCGACATTTATCATACGCTAAATAACACCAATTTGGATTTCGGATTCAGAGTCACCTATATAACGTATGCTTCGATGTAACAGCGGGAACCTGTGATTATAGTTCGAGCATTTATAAAAAGTGCATCTCTTGGTTCGGGATTGCTTAAGGTCGTGCACTGTTTCCCCAAGGGTCGAGGATTACCCTAGTGCACGGCTAGGTGATTATAACGTGACTAAAGAAAATAAAAATTTATCTTTCAAAGTCTATTATGAAACTGAAAATACAAGGATAAAATCATAAACAGTAACTTCGAAAATATGGTAACTTCAAAACCACTCAATAGATGGCGTTACTAACATGAAATTCCCTTACAAGGACGACATGGCCATCTCACCCAAAAATAGATTTTTCGCTTCGCTCAAATTCCGTTTTTTGGGCTCAAGCCATGTCGTCCTGATGGAATTATACCAGAGCATTACTGTATCTGTGGATTCTCAGAACGTTCCGTACTCCTCGGAGGTAATTTTTCCCGGTCGACTAGACCTAGAGACCTAAGATGTTACCGTTATACATCTTTTCAACTAACCATAAACCATGTTAGAGCTTCCTGCCCCCTACAGGGAAGAGTCCTACTAGACTCTGGAAAAGTCTTGAAGAGTACATATACCTATGTATGAATACCAGGCAAGCTAATATAGTGGTCTCACCCTATATTAAGTAAAGCATAGTTTGTAAAGAACCACTGTGTCAATTTGAAGTATCGACCAGTTCTCCGCACAATACTTGTATTGGGCAAAGGTTTATATCCGCATAGGAGGAAACTTGTAAAACCGCCACCGTCCCCTTCTGGGACGGAGTCCTCCCGATAAGGGAAAGCATAAACCAATGCAACATAGCTTGCATACAGGAACAATCTATTAGAATTATCCCAGATAAATATACATAGAATGAATGCTCAATTATATCAATAAATCGACACAGGTGAAGGAGACGCAAGGTTCTCAAGAACAAGTTTATTGATAGACAATAAACAGACAGGTTAACAACAAGTCTGATAGTAAACAGAAACGTGTTTATCTGAAAGAAAAACATTAGTGCCACTTTTAACATACCGAGGTATGAAGGTCAGAAAAGTCTGTAATACTAATCAGTTACATTAGCGTTAGAAACGCTCGGCACACTTGACTGCACTTATGCTAGGTTCACCTTTGGAAGTGGAACAGTCAACGTGGGCACCTCAGTGCCCTCACTTAGTTTGTAGCACAGAATGTAACTACACACTCACCCTGGAATTAATTGTCCCAATTAAAACCACTGATCCTCGCAGAGTTAAACAGCAGGGATAACGACGCAACCCACTGCTACCACAGAACTCTTTAGTTGCTCCACTTGCTTCGCATAGTAGCGAAAGAACACTCTGGAAGACTTCCAGCCAGTGTATGAACGGAGATGTTCAAAATCCATACAATTAAGGAAATTTAAGGATGAAGCAACTTTCCTCGGATCGTGACCTGCGGGTGTACTGTCAGGATCCGCTCTGCGAATAAAATATGCGATTTTCGCCCTGAGTTGATTCAGTGATAAATTTGAGCCTGATGTTTCTCCCCTGAATAGTTGACCACCCTAGAAGTCTGAAGTTCTATGAAGATAGACCTTTAGGCATTCTACTGGACATAGAGATGCATCTCCTTTCAGAGGGCAGATTCTCCAGGGACCCCACCTGTTGGTGGGTAACTCATTCTTGGTGAGAAACAAAGGATCCGGAAACAGGTTCAGTTCTCCCCCATCCGGGAACTGAACACGACCTTCCTCTCTCGAGAGGGCTACAATCTCACTACCCTGGCCCCGGACGCGAGTGGAAATAGGAAAATAACTTTTTGGGTCAAATCCATTAACGCACCCTCCTCATTGCTCCACAGAGAAGCGAAATGAAGAAATTTGTCTAAAGACCATGAAATGGGCTTTGGAGGTGCTGAAGGTCTGAGCCTAGCGCAGGCTTTCAGAACTTTATTGCCTTCTAATAGATTTGCACTTATTTTCCTCTAGGAAGTCTATGCTAGCTTCCGAAATCCCGAAACGCTTTCTCACCGCTAGGGAGAGAAAATCATGAGCTGCAGGATCCAGGTTTTCTGTAATGAAGCGCAGACAGAAGACTTCTGGACTCGCTGGGTCAGAACTGGATCTGGTAGCGGTAGAAACTTCAGTCGTAGTTCCAATGCCAGGGGGAACCACACGCTGTTCGACCACTTGTGGGTCACTATTGCCGCTACCCCCTTGAAGGATCTCAGTTGTTGAGGACCCTCAACAGAAGGTTGTGAGGAGGGAACAGATAAATCCTGGACCATCTGTTCCAGTCGAGGGACATCGCGTCCACTGCTTCCGCTAAGGGGTCCTCGTACGGGGACACGTACAGGGGCAACTTCTTGTTGTCTTTCGTCGCAAAGAGGTCTATCTGCAGTTCTGGGACTTGTTCAGAATGAAGGATAATGATCTTGCGTCTAAGGACCATTCCGACTCTATCGGTGTGAACCTGGATAGAGCGTCCGCTGTCACATTGCGGACTCCTTGAAGGTGAACTGCCGACAGGTACCACTTCTTCTTTTCCGCCAATCGGAAGATGGCCAAAATCACCTGGTTGAAAGGTGGTGACCTCGATCCTTGTCGATTCAAGCATCTCACAACTACTTCGCTGTCCATCACCAACCTTATGTGGATCGAGTGACGCGGGGAGACTTTCTTTAAGGTAAGGAACACTGCCATAGCTTCTAGAAAGTTTATGTGAAAGGTCTTGAATAGCTTGGACCAAGTCCCCTGGACTTTTTTTCCGATGAGAGTGACCTCCCCGTCCCTCCTTCGAGGCGTCTGAGTGAATCGTCACCGACGGGGGAGGTGGCTGAAGAAGAACCGACTTCTTTAGATGTCTGGCTTGGGACCAAGGCCTGAAAAGAGTACGTAGCCGAAGCGGAACTGGTCTTCTCAGATCTCTTCGCGCGTTTGATGCATAACTTCTCCAAACTCCGGTTGCATCCTTTAGCTGTGCTCTTAGCACTGGGTCTGTCACCGAAGCAAACTGGAGAGAGCCCAGTGCCCTCTCCTGTTCGCGTCTTGATATCCTTTCGGAATCTAGAAGTCTCTTGACAGAACCCGCTATCTCCTTCCTTTTCTTCGCCGGGATGGAGAAATGGTGTGACATTAAGTCCCAGTGGATTCCCAGCCACTGGAACTTTTGAGATGGAGAAAGTCGAGACTTTTTTCTGTTGATCTTGAAGCCTAGATACTCTAGGAACTGGATCACTCGACTGGAAGCTTACAAGCATTCTGTCTCGGATGCTGCTCACACCAGCCAGTCGTCCAGGTAGGCTACTACCTGAATTCCCTTTAGGCGTAATTGTTTGAGAGCTACGCTCGCAAGCTTCGTGAAAATCCTTGGGGCTATACTTAGCCCGAATGGCATGGCTCTGAAGGCGTATAGTCTTCGTTGTAGCTTGAACCCTAGGAAGCGGGAGAGTCGACGGTTGATTGGAACGTGCCAATAGGCGTCTGACAAGTCTGTGGAGACGGAATATGCCCTCTTGGGCAGTATTGTCCTTATGTGTTGCAGTGTTAGCATCTTGAATTTGCAATTCACTATGAACTTGTTTAGTGGCGACGAGTCCAGAATGACTCTGAGCTTTTCTGAGTCTTTCTTAGGAACACAAAAAAGCCTCCCTTGGAATTTGATGGACTTCACCCTTCGGATCACATTTTTCTCCAACAGTTCTTGAACGTACTCCTCCAGAACAGGGGTGGAGTGTTGGAAAAAACCGAGGGCACGGGGGTGGAGTGCTGTACCAGCTCCAGCCCAGTCCGTTCTTGGGTAGGCTCTAGGCCCAGAGATCGAAGGTCCACCGATCCCGAAAATTCTGAAGTCTCCCTCCTACCGGCATCATCTCACTTGGACTGCCGTCCTGAGGTCTTGCCTCCCCGACCGCGACCACCCCTGAATCCCCTTCCCCTTGAGGGGCGCCTAGGCGAGCCTCTGGCTGCTCCTCTAGGCTTTGCTCGAAAGGAAGTAGACTGCCCTTCGAACGTTGGGGTGAACACCGTGGACTGTGTCGACACGGTCTGGGGTACCCACTGGAAAGTGGTCGGGGTTTGTGCCACTATCTGGGGCACTGAAGGCATCGGCAACTGCTGTTGCTGTTACTGTTCAACTGGCTTGGCTAGCCGAGATGGTAGCCTAGGCCTTTTAGTCTTCCTCTTCGGTTGGGGACCCTCATCCGGGGAAGACTTTCTCTTGATAGACAGGCCCCACTTTTGGAGAAGATTTCTATTCTCCGTGGCGGCCTTATCCACAACTTCTTTGACCAATTCGCTAGGGAAAATGTCTTTTCCCCAAATGTTGGAGGAGATTAGTTTCCTTGGCTCGTGCCTCACCGTAGCCGACGTGAACACGAACTCCCTACAAGCTCTCTTCGCCCTGACGAAGCTGTAAAGATCCTTCGTCACTGTGGCCAGATGAGTCTTGGCCACTACCATGAACATTTCATGGACCTTGGGGTCACTTGCCATCGTCTCAAGAGTGGTCTGAAGAGACATTGAGGCAGCCAGTCTTTCTTTTGTCTCGAGCTCTCTCCGCAAAAGAAAGTCAGACAGCTTAGGGAGGTTCTCACCGAACTGACGTCCGGCAATATCAGCCTCCAACTTCCCGACTGAGAAGGTAAGATGGACGTCCTTCCAGTCCTTGTGGTCCATGGGTAATGCCAGCAACAAGGGTTTACACTCCTCCAGGGAGGGGCAAGGCTTGCCAGCCTCGACTGCTTTTAATACAGCCGCAAACCCTTTCTGCAAAAAGGGGAAGGCTCTAGCAGGAGAGGACACAAAGGAAGGGAGCTTCTTACTCAATGCAGTAACTTTTGAGTTTGTAAAGCCCCTCTCTTTCATTGAAGATGAAAGCAAAGCTTGAGCCTTAGCATGGTCCATCACTATGACCTCTTTCGGCTCTGTCTCCTCCTTTGAAGCTGGTTCCTTCCTCAACCGGACATAACAGTCCGGATATGACCCTTTGCTGGGCCAGAATTCCACTTCCTCAAGGGGAACTGAACCCAGCTTATCTGACATGACGATCTTTCCAGTCGTCATCGGCATGTGCTCAGCATATCTCCACGGGTTAGCATCTGAGCACAAGGGAAGGTCTTTCACATTGAGCCTTTTCTGGGGCCCACGTGATGCTGCAAGCTTCAGCATCCGCAGTTCCATTGCAGCCGCCTTCTCCATATTCTCCTGCATTTGTTGGATCATTCCAACAATGTAGGAGAGGGCCCGTCCCAGCTCTACTGGGAGAGCGGACGATGTTGAGGGAATAGGTTCAGGGATCAGAACCGGAGCAGCCGACACCTCGTTGGCTTCTTCCTCTACGATGTCTGGGGCTTGATCTTCATCCTGGCCTCCTGCCAGGAGGTCTTCCTCCAGACGCTCGGACACGTCTGACATCCTGTCGCCCAACTGGATGTCTCGCACGGCGACCGCCACTTCAGCATCCACCTGGATCTGAACTAGGGGGATCTCCTCTTGAGGCTGGGGAATCACTGCATCAGCTGATGCCCTAGGGAAAAGGTAAGCCCTCATCTTCTCACTTGGAAGATAAGGTCCAGAGGTGTTCTTCTGGAAGCCCCTTACCCATGTGCGAAGCTTCCCCCTTGCTATATCCCTTGATTCCGCTGTCCTAGGGGAATCAAAAGCTTCAGTAATCGGGTTAGAGCACACGGTACATACCTGGGGGTCCCAATACCGGAGCTCACCTTTGGACACAGCGCATGCTGCGTGCCTCCTACATAGTCCATGTCCGCAGAGGTTCTTACTGCGGACGTTGCAGAAAGCACTTCCGCACTTCGGACGTACCTCCTGCAAAGAGAAGAAAATTTCCATGAGTATCAAGTGAACTATGTATCACTGGATATGCACAGTTTAGCATAACAATTCAGAAAGGAAAGACACACACTTGTGTTTCCCTCACAACCAATTGTTGCAGCCTTCCATATAATAAAATCAAATGGTTAATCTCTTCTAGAATAACCAATGCCAAGTTTCCAGAGGAAACAGGTGGAGCTCACACCTAAGCAATGATTTTAAAATCCTGGATAATAGACAAGAAAGAACTCACTTTCTTATCTGTAAGGCAACAGCAAAGGGCTGTGCAAGACAACACAAAAGTGTTAGAACACACAGTGCTGTACCAAAATTTATACTATAGTTTTCCTCTTACAGTATATGTTATACTGAAGAATACTGGTACAGTATAGGAGGTTATGTGCCGGCCGGCACTTGCCGGCCGGCACACACCATAACAAGCTTTAAAGTATACTACTTAACAGCTATAAGACGGCAGAACGCTGTTTCTAATGCATGTGCCGGCCGGCAGTAACTGTCGGCCGGCAACAGCCAATGTCGGCTACACAAGGTAGCACCCGGCTGCCGGCCACTGCTCCTAGCGACCGGCAGACAAGGGCTGACAGCCAGCAGCAAAAGAACCAGAGGACTACGACTGCCCGGCTGCCGGTCTCATAGGCCGGCAGCCGGGTCGGGTACAGCACTAGAAGAAAACAGAATGGATGCCGGGATAAAAGCGTAAACAACCTCCAAGCCCGGCAATCCGAACGAGTGCATATAAGGAAGGGGAGAATCTAATTCAGGCTTCCTGACCAATGCCGTCTGGCTCTCCAGGCAGGCATGGATGAGGGACCAAGGGAGGTCCGGGCAGCACTCAAAGCAGAAGACCCTTGCCTCCGGCCGGCAAGGGACTGAGTCAATTCCACATCCTAACCTATCCTAGGTCCAGATGTAGAATGACGTACAGTACTGTAATGGCTAGGCCATTACGGAGATAGAGGGGGAAGGGACAAAAGAGGGTCCTACCAACCTTGCTTTAGTGAAGGATCACCCGCAGCCAAGAAAACTCATCTTAGCCTAAGGGAGATCCAAAGAGGGAGGCCAGCAATACTTGCCAGCTCCCAAAGAACCAAAGAAAGGAAGGTGTTGCTACTCCCAGGGAAAGGATCTTATCCTCCCACCGAGAACAGGAACAAGGACTAGTCTGCTAGATCACAAAAGAAGGAATCATCTCGTACAGAAACCTTCGGTAGTGACCTAAGGAGGCTAAACCTCCTATGTCTGTGTCAGGCCAGCGAGGGAGATTCTACCCCAAGCCAGACAAACACAGACTCAGACTAAAAAACTCTGTTGTTCTGTCCCTCTCTGAAACCAGACTTACTGGAACAGGAAGGTACAGTAACACCCCAGTATAGTTTTATCGAAAGCTAATTCAGATAAACCACTTAGGGATAAGCCCAAGGCTTAAACAGAGGGAAAGGGATTGCATACCTTCTCCGAAGAAAAGAGAGCAACCGGGGAGTATGAGAAAGTATACTAAGGCTCCATAAGCAACTTAGCCTAGGCACCAAGAGAATCGATTACCTAAATCACCGAAACTCACTCGTATACTATCTTGGAAATATTCAACATAATCTTAAATGTATAAAAAACAGCCTAAAGCTTCAATAAAATTTTAATACACTCGGAAAACCAAAATCATGCAGAAAGTACTAGGACCAAACGACCAGGCTACATGGCCTAGCGTAGGCCAGAGTTGGCGAATACTTCGCCAAAATAATACTAAAGCACGAAAGGAAATCATATGTAACGCTAAATAGCAAAAATTTATTAAAGCGAAACAACCGGGAATGTCGCTCTGGCTAACTAAAACTCATACCTAGCGAGCGACAGCGTCCATGACGCCTCCGGTAGGCTACGGCTCTTGTAACAAAAATTAATCCTATTAATCACTTAAAAATTACCAAGAGCCTACATTCATACATAAAAGAAATGGTACTCAACTTATCAGAGGCCGACGAAGTTGGAGAAGCCATGAAAAGCTGAATAAATCCAAGATTTGCGAGAAACACAGGAAAAAACACCGAGTTGTTAAGCTACGCAAAAAGGAATACAGATGGCGCCAGGATTGGCGCCAGGCACGCTTACGAAACTGGAGAAGAGGGAGCCTTGGGAGCGGCTCCCCCTTTTTCTTTCCCGTTGTCGTTTCTTGCCAATTGACCCCTCGATACGTAATCTCTGTTTGGGGTGCAGATTGCCATGTGGCGTGTCAAGAATACGTCCTCTGATATGTCGCGATATCCCTTTCATTAGGGATATTCGCTCCAGGAGTTAGAATTCTGGGTACCTTAAGGTAAATTCTCTGGGAATATCGCCGTAGTTGTAATATACCCTAGGAAGCTACTCTATAGGAACTTCCATCAGGACGACATGGCTTGAGCCCAAATATATATATATATATATATATATATATATATATATATATATATATATATATATATATATATATATATATATATATATATATATATATATATATATATATATATATATAATACATATATATATATATATATATATATATATATATATATATATATATATATATATATATATATATATATATATATATATATATATATCAGTCATAATCTACGTGAAAA
>NC_090735.1:30855905-30858405 GCF_036898095.1 Palaemon carinicauda | reverse complement strand
TATGGCACCAGACACTTCTTTGATATATAAGAGACATAAGGATAGTAAATGTAGTAGTTCGCTCCTATCCTGCTTATGATAAAAGCTCATCTTAAATACTCACGATGACTGACTTTTCTTGTATTTTACTGTTTTGAATATTTTGTTTCTTGGATGGCATTAGTTACATGATTAAGTACTAGGTACTGAGTACTAAGTACTATGTACTAAGGATTTCTTTATATTCTAAAGATGAAGCTTTATTAGTGTTTTTGTTCTCTTTATAAAGTGTCCGTTATTATAAAACTTACTCTCCGCTACAGGAGTTCGAAAATTATCGAAACTTTGCAATAAAAATGCTGTGTGGCGCAATGTGTTATTATTATCATTATTAATGTTATTTACGTTGTTATATTTATTGTATTGCATATTTTTGTTTATATTACTATTTTATTATTATCATTATTATTATTATTATTATTATTATTATTATTATTATTATTATTATTATTATTATTATAATCACAATTAATGTAATTATTTTAATTGTCATTATCATCATCATTATCATTATCAGTAATATTTTCATTATAGTTATTATTCAGCGCTTAAGATAGGCACCATGGAAGTTAATATTTCATAAATGACCTTCTCCTTTTTGTAAAGATCATATTTTCCCCTTTGTTTTAGGATATCGAAGTTTACCAAAATTTCACACTATTAAGCTCTGATTTATTATTATTTTCACGAATTGTGTCGTAATACGTTATATGAAGTATAGAAATTTCATACAATCAATGCATTCAAGTATACAATAAAACCTTTATTTCTTAGTGTTTGACACAGAATTTATTGGTAAGAGTTTTCATTGTGTTAAAGGAAAGTTTAAACAAAAATTGTCCTACTTGAAACACAAAACGCATTTTTTCTGATTACCATTATTAAGCAATTCCTCGTTGTATAACTTTTTCTCTGACAGGAATTAATTGGGAAATATGACTGATGAATTGAAAGTCTAGGAACTTTTTTATAACGCCAACGAGAACTATCAAACGTACAATGTGTGTATTCAAAGTGTTTGACAACTTTTATATATAGAAAATTACTTGATAATAAATATTTGAGAAAAAAGTCAGATTTTTTTTAGTAAACAAGGCCCAGTGTCTTTTTGGGCTGTTATTCGTTATTTATCGAAAATGTTATTACCTCAGTCAACGAAATTGGAAGGAGGTTGTGTTTGCGCCCCTGTTTGTTTGTGTTTGTGTGTGTGTTTGTGTGTGAACAGCTTCCTGGCCACAATTTAATAGTAGAATTATGGAACTTGCAGTGATTAACTGTTATGAGAAAAGCTGGGAATGATTAAATTTTGGAAGGTCAAGGTTTAAGGTCAAGGTAACGGTCAAGCAAAATATTCAATTCACGTAATCAAACATAAGTTTAGATATCATTATCACAGAGATTTCAAACTTGGTTCATATTTGAGTGTAGGAAAATCCGCGCCATTAAATATATGTTAAGGTCAAAAGTCAAGGTTAAGGTCGAGCAAAAGGTCAATATACAAGCTGCCTGGGCTGAGGTCGGCGCTCTACTGAGTACCCCTCTAGTTTGATATGTATTTCTGAGTTTTTTATCAGTCAATTTGCAGTATATTCTGATATTTCTGTAGTTCTATGTTCTTCATCTTTCAGTGTACTACAGTCACAATCATGTCCTCCTACGCCTATTGACTCAAAAGGCCTCGGTTAGATATCGCCAGTTATTATCATCATTATTATTACTTGATGAGCTACAACCCTAGTTGGAAAAGCAGGATGCCATAAGCCCATGGGCTTCACAGGGAGAATAGCCCAATGAGGAAAGGAAATAAGGAAAAACCACAAGGAGTTTAAGAACAATTACAACATTAAAATGAATATTTCATTTATAAACTTCAATAACTTGAAAATAACAAGACGAATAGAAACAATATAGATTAGTGTGCCCGAGAACTCTAACCTAAGACAGTGGAAAACTATGTTACAGAGGCTATGGCACTACCCAAGACTAGAGAACAATGGTTTAATTTTGTAGTGTCCTTCTCCTAAAAGAGCTGCTTACCATAGCTAAAGAGTTTCTTCTACCTTTACCAAGAGGAAAGTAGCCACTGAACAATTGCAGTACTTAACCTCTTAAGAGAAGAAGAATTGTTTGAAAATTTCAGTGTTGTCAAAGGTATGAGGAAAGAATAGGCCAGACTATTCTGTGTATGTGTTGGCAAAGATGAAATAAGCCGTAACCAGAGAACGGGATCCAATATAGTACTTTCTTGCCAGTCAAAGGACTCAATAACTTTCTAGCGGTAGTATCTCAACGGGTGGGTAGTGCCTTGGCCAACCTACAATTGTCTCCATCTTGAGCTTTTAATTCAATAATTGTGTATTCCTTTTTTCGTACTACAGTAGCTTAGAATAACGAAAATGGAATGACATTGTTATGAAGACATCCTCAATGTTCGGTATTTACAGATTTACCAATGTTCTCT
>NC_090735.1:30828405-30835905 GCF_036898095.1 Palaemon carinicauda | reverse complement strand
TGAGAATTACAAAATTACACAGATATATATATTTTACACAAAAACTACAAAAAGAAGAGACCAATAGATTACAACTATATTTATGTACACATATATTCAGTAAGTACATAATTAACGCATGAAAGGTATTCTGACAAAGGAAAGTACATACATTGAAAAATAATACCAGAATAATGAAAATCCTAGAAAGTATTAAATCTAAAATAAAGACATTATAAGGTTAACAAACCTTGCAAGTCTTTTCAGTTCTCTAGCATTACTTGTATTGAGGAGCAGACTGAATTTAAAAGTGGTAGGTCTTCTACAATAGTAGGGCTTTAGGTATCTCTCTCTTATTTCTCTAATCACAGGACAAACTAAAACATAATGGTATTCATCCCCAACTTCAATGCCGTTGCATAGTGTGCAAGAGTGCTGATTCTCTTGCCTAGAATATCTTTCAGTTGCTACAGGAAGTTTGTGGGTACCACACCTATATTTACTAAGGGCAATTCTTTCTGGAATATCTAAATTTATAATATACTTTTCTTGGCCAAATTCTGTCTTAAAAAGTTTATAATTACTACACAATATATTTCTTTCTACTTCTGCATACCACTGTTGTCTCTCTATATCTTTGAGTTTCATTTCTAGGCTATTTATTATCCACGTGTGATTGAAATTTTCTGGATGCTCCCATATATTTGACATACCACATGAATCAAGGATAGTTTTAATTTTATGGATCCAACTAGACTTATACTCATTCGACTCGTATAGAATTCTAAGAAAACGATAAAAAACATTTGACAATTTAGACGCCTTTGATTTTACAATTCTCAACCAAAATCCAATCATCCGTTTGCAAATAGATATTTCAATTTTGAATCTGCCAAGATCCCCATATACCATGCAGTTTGCTGTTCGCTTGTTCACACAGAGCTGATTTTTCATGAACTTCTTGTGAAATGCTTCAACATGATCTAGTTTGTGGTAACCCCATATTTCACAACCGTAAGTCAAAATTGGTACAATTAGAGCATCGAATAGATCACAGTTGATATCAATGGGTAATTCAAGTTTTTTACATTTAATTAACATACTAAATAATGCTCTACGTGCTTGAATGACTTGTTTCTTAATAGCTTTATCCATTTTACCATTATAATTGAACGTAGTACCAAGGTAAATATAATCATCTACAATTTCGATGCTCTCCTCACCATATTTAAAATTCGGGACATTTCTAACTTTTCCTCTAGAAAATACAACTACTTTAGTTTTTGAAACATTAATTTGAAGTTTCCAAGTATCACAATATTCTTTTACTTTGTTTAAGGCGTTTTGTAATTCCTTTGGGGATTCAGCCATTACAATAGTATCATCAGCATAAAGTAAAACATAAATACGCAAAAACATTTCTATATCAATACTACTTAATTTTTCATTTATTTCCCTTGAACACATATCCATCCCATTATAACCCCCGCTAAGAAAAGACTCGAAATCATTTAGGTAGATGGCAAAAAGTAATGGGGAAAGATTCTCACCTTGTCTTACACCTATGTTACATTCGAAAAAGTTAGAAATTTTGTGATTCTGCTTTACACATGATTTTGCATTATTATACATATTATATATGACAGCCATAACATTACCATTAATGCCATGTGAGATTACTTTTCCCCACAAGGACGACCTGTCAACCAAATCGAATGCTTTTCTGTAATCAACGAACAAACAGTATATTCTCTTTTTTGGATGGAGATAGAAATTAACAAGTGAATGCAATACAAAAATATGATCTAGAGTACTATATCCCTCCCTGAAACCAGCCTGCTCCTCACCAAGTTGACCAGTGCTGTCAATATAATCAGTCAACCTTTTATTGACACAAGCGGTAAAAAGCTTCGCTACACAGCTCAGTAGTGTGATACCCCTATAGTTATCTGGGTCGTCAGGGGATCCTTTTTTCTTAAATATGGGTTTTATTATCCCTATACACCAATAATATGGAACAACTGAGGAGATCAACACAATGTTAAAAATTTTGCATATAACATTTAGCATATCATGAGGGCAATTTTTAAGGAACTCATTTATGATATTATCAATACCACATGCTTTTCTACTCTTAAGTTTTCTTATTTGAATTTGTATCTCATCTACTGTAAAAACTCTATTTAATTCTTCGTTAACTAACTGGTTAATAATGCTTGGGTCGAAATTATCAGGGTGTTCACTATCATCAGGTTCAACATTACCTCGACTGAGTTTAGCAAAATAATCTCGAAATGTTTTAAGTGCAATTTTACAAATCAGCTCACTCTTATCAGTATTCTTTAACAAATCCCAATAATCCTTACTACTACTTTTTCTCAGATTTCTAACATTTCTATGAAATTTTTTTCTGAAAGATTTCTTAGCTTTATTAATTATTCTCTTATATGTTTTAGCTCTAGCTTTCAGTTCGTTTCTAGCTTCATTTGTTTTGATTTTCTTAAGCCTGTTTTTTACTTTCATATATTCAGTTCTTTTACTAGAACAGTCTTTGTCAAACCATGGTTTGCTAACCTTTTTGCAATCCCCAGTTTTAGACTTATTTTGATAAACTTTTTTACAAATTCCAATGTGTTTAGCAGGGTCAATATATAATTTTCCTAAATCTTTTACAATATCATCCATAATATTCTGGGTTACATTCAAAGGGTTCAGTGAATCTAATTTCTGGTCTAATAAGTTAATATCTCTAGTACTGAATGCTTCCATATACTCATTTTTTATGTCATTTTTCCATTTTGTTTTAAGTTCTTCATATTCAGAATTATTCATATCATAGGTTTCCTTACTATCTAAATCTAAATTTTCCTCCTCCTGTATTTCCGGTGGTCTCATATTACAAGTCTCTTCCAACCGTAATACCATAGAGAGGGCCGAGTGAGTATCGGACAGACACCTGTCATATTGCTCAACATTAAAATCCGTAATACTACTCATAAGTTTAGGAGAAACAATAAAATAGTCAATACAACTTTTACCATTAGCTGTGAAACAAGTGAAATCCCCCACGCCACTGTCCCCCCCAAACCTCCCGTTAACTACCTTAACGTCAAGCATTTTACACAGTTCAATTAAGTTACGACCATGGTTATTAGTAATAACATCACTGTTATAGCGATCTGTGCTAAGACCAAGAGTTTCTAATTCCCTTTTGGAGCTAAACAGACATTCATCAATAAAATCATTTAAATCGATATTTTGTAAAGGGTCGTCATCTATAAAGTCATTAAGTAAGCCTGTTCTTGAGTTAAAATCACCAGCTAATATAATTGGTAACTCATATTTTACATTCAAGTTCATAAGATCATCAGCAATAACATCAAAGATATTAGATGAACAATAAGGTGATCCCTCGTGTGGAATATACAAAGCACAAATAATAATATCATTCTGTGTTTCCCTACAATGAAATCTTACACATAATAAGGAATCAGACACTGTGTCTTCGATCAATGTTACACTATTTTCCCTATCTCTTCTAATTAACATACAGATTCCATGTATACCTCCATACGGAAGTGTAATATCATTTTTTTTCTTAATAAAATGCGAGTACCCAGGAAACAAGTCATCGTCGATATAATGGCATTTAGTTTCAGATAAACAAATAAAATCAAAATCTTGTATAAATATCTCAAGTATACCAAATTTGGCTTTACTGTGTAGTCCATTAACATTCAAACTAGCTATCTTCAGCTCAGAGAATGACTTATATTTTGCATAGCTTTTATCCAAGTTATCTTTGTTGCTATCAATTCCATTTCCACTGTCCTGTCTCGTTTCCGTATCCGTTCCATTTATGAAGGGGTCGCACTTATCCTATGTAAACTGTAGAGTTAGGCCGTGACTGTTCATCTTATCTTCTTTCCATCCTATCTTATAAAGATCCTCAGGGGGATTTACCCTAACTCTTCTACCGTCCCCTCCACTTGCATTTTTTTCTACAGCAAAAATTGTACCATCCAAACTGTATGCCCGAGCAATTCCTTCGTCATTTTTAAGGGCTTGTAGCATTTTGTTTCGAAGGGGTGTAAGATCATCCGTGATGAAAACTTTCGGTCCTTGGCGTCTACGCAGTCCACTTTTGTTTTTCATAAGTAAAAGCTTGTCTTCGCGCCTTACAAACCTTACAATAATTGGTTTGGTCGCTCCTCTGCTCGGCAACCGGTGGGCAATACTTATATCTGCTCGTGTGAAGGTTTTCACAGGTGGTTCCCTATCGTCTTCAGGTTTAACAGCCTCATTCATGATGTTCACAGCTAGTGTGGTTGTATCTTCTTCTCTATCTTCAGGGACACCATGAATTCTAATATTTTCCTTCCTGGAGTACTGCTCAAGAGCATCATGATTATATGCATTCCCCTGTATGTTCTTTTTCATTTTCTCTGTCTCTGTTTGCTTGTTGAAAAGAATAAGGGGGCCTAATGCGTGAACAACAGCAGTGACAATGTCGTTGATGCATTGTTTTGGCATTCCATCTGCTTCTCTGTCTGGGATTCTCTGCATAGCATCATCCACCAAGCCTGTCAGAGAGGTAAGTTCAGGTTTGGGTTCCTCATTGATATGGGCGATTGCAGTCTTCAAAGCTTTAATTAATTCAGACTTATTCATTTTCTTGATATCACCATCTTCTAAATCCTTCACCTCAGCTATTCTATCGAGGGCATCCATTTTGTGAGACTACTACGCTTAGGAGTGAGAAATATTATTTTCTGTACGTTTTCTATGAATATTTATATTTGAAAATGGGCTTTAGGTGCGATATTGAGCAGCAGTAAACAACTCGGTTACCATGGCAACCGGGGGAAAAAATCGAAAAGGAGTATGGCAGTGAAGTTTTCTTTGACTCATAAAACGCACAAAGAACAAATAGCACTCCACAAATCACTATTGCCACTCAATCCCGGCACTTCAATGCACATGCACAGCAATTATAAAAGCAAAATAACAGCTATATCTCACTTAAATCACACCCAAGTCAGGAGCTCTCTTTGTTTACGTACAGTGACCATCCCACTCTGCCACGAATGTATCTCATTCCAGAATTTCATGATTGATTGCTTAAAATTGATAATTTAAATGAACTGAGTTTCCTAAGCGCATATTTGTTATAACGAGGTCAGCATCATAGGATATTTTGTGCAAACAATTCCAAGGGGATATTCTAAATGAAGATGCAACATCAGGTAAGTCCATGATGTACTCCGGAATGGATAGGAAGAGATCATTATATTAAGGGTGTCAGAGAGAGAGAGAGAGAGGAGAGAGAGAGAGGAGAGAGAGAGAGAGAGAGAGAGAGAGGAGAGGAGAGCTTTGGTTCTGTGAGACAGAAAGGCGATAGAGCAGGATGTTCTGGGCATCAGCTGATGAAAGAGAGAGTGAAAGAGAAAAGTCTCGTACTACCAGGAATAGAGGAATGGAAACTATTTTCATTACCAGCAAACAAGAGAGAGAGAGAGAGAGAGAGAGAGAGAGAGAGAGAGAGAGAGAGAGAGAGAGAGACAAGGAATATCATAAGGTATCCTAGCTAAGTCAGAGGTAGATAGAAAGACTGACAGACAGACACAAGCTAAAGAGAGAGAGAGAGAGAGAGAGGAGAGAGAGAGAGAGAGAGGAGAGGGAGAGAGAGAGAGAGAGAGAGAGATGCAGAAGAAAATCTATTTTCTTTCATCATTCCTTCCATTTCTACGGCTGGGTATTTCTCTTTTATGATTACTCTTTCTAACAAGCTTTGAGACATTTTTTTTCATTTTGTACTTTTCTGTGCCTTTATACACATAAACTATTCTGCAAATTTCTCGCTTCATATGATATCACTCATATTTTCATTAAAGCATGAAAGTTTCATTCGCATCAAAAGAAATAGGATTTAATATATCAAACTTCTTATTTGTAACAACCTTGCCAAGCTTCCAATAATATTCGTAGATTTGGATATTCAAGAATTATTTATAAATACTCTAGGTCACATTCCCTCCCAATGTGCAAAGTATTCGTTTAATTCCCAACCAGAAACTACGAATAACTAGGAATAATTTCACCATAGTTTTTTAACATAAAACAGATTAGAAAACATAAAAT
The DNA here is from genome assembly GCF_036898095.1 of Palaemon carinicauda. Taxonomy (NCBI): domain Eukaryota; kingdom Metazoa; phylum Arthropoda; class Malacostraca; order Decapoda; family Palaemonidae; genus Palaemon; species Palaemon carinicauda. The sequence goes on along the minus strand of NC_090735.1, from coordinate 30,829,785 downwards.
ATCATTCTTCGGAGTAGCATATTTCTACCTATAAAGTACATAAGTCATTGATTATGCGATAAGAATAAAACTATTAGGAATTAATAAGGATGGTAAACATGTTTCAAGCTATCCATATTTTGAAGAATGTATATCGTAGTTGTTATAAAGAAACGGTGAGAATCCTCGCCGTATTTTAGGTGAAAGATGGAAAGACATAATACTTCAAATACCCCTTTCTGCCTACGAATCATTTCCATCCAAAGATATAAATGGTCTTTCCTAAACCTCCCGATCCCTAATGACATAAGGAATCGGTCCTGTATCTCTCTAACCCGTCAGTAGAACATTTTGGGGAGGACCCACAGACACCCTTCGCCTAATCCCATCCATCTGATCTGGGGCATCGTTCTGAAGAAGGAAGAGTCGGACGTTCGTCATGTCTCTGATCCTGGACATGTGATGTTCGTCGTTGGCGACATTGACTGATTAGGGCGTCATGCAAAGAGACATTTGGGGTTTGAAGAGCAGTGACAGGTTCATAGAAGGCTGGGGTAAGAGAGAGAGAGAGAGAGAGAGAGAGAGAGAGGAGAGAGAGAGAGAGGAGAAGAGAGGAGAGAGAGAGAGAGAAAGAGAGAGAGAGAGAGAGAGAGAGAGAGAGAGAGAGAGAGAGAGAGAGAGAGAGAGAGAGAGAGAGAGGAGAGAGAGAGAGAAAAAAAAATGGATATCACGAGGTATCCACGCTAAATCAGAGATGGTCAGATAGACAGACTAAGAGAAAGACAGAAGGAATATAATAAGGTACCCAAGATAAATGAGAGAGAGAGATGAGAGAGAGAGAGAGAGAGAGAGGAGAGGAGAGAGAGAGAATGAGAGAGAGAGAGAGAGAGAGAGAGATATTATCAAAAGATATCCAAGTGAAACTAGAGACAGGACTGACAGACAGATAAATCAGGGAAGGCGACGGAGAGGAAGACCAAGAAGAGGTGGAGAGATTGCATCAGAGAGGATATGCGGCAAAAGAATGAAGATGAAAGCATGGTAAGACAGATCGGGCTGGAGAAGGCTCGTCAAAACAGCAACTCCCTAAAAATGGCAAACGTTGCTGTAAAGAAGTAGGAACATATACTACATAGACGACCGCATACTAGATACAAGATTTCTTTCAACAATACTGCGAACAAGTTGCCCATAAACATTAAAATTCTTTGTGATGATTATTGAAACTCGTTTGTAATGTATTCCCTTCTATTTTGCCGTTCCACCTTCTGATTACATTGTAAGTTATCTTTCGTGGACACAGGCTGACTAAATCAGCTTAACTATATTACGTTGTTAAATGAGTCTTGAAGTTATGATTAAAAGGTATGTAGAATATATATATATATATTTATATATATA
>NC_090735.1:30817398-30827905 GCF_036898095.1 Palaemon carinicauda | reverse complement strand
AGATGCATTCTTTTTGTCCTTATTGTCTTCATGATTGGATTAGACCTTGACGTCTTGGCTTACGATGGTCTCGATGGTTTATCCTTTGACGATCGGATTCTGAAGATAAATACTTAATGCTTGTTTGATTTACGATGGCTGTTTAGAAAATCTTCCTCTTCTACTGACAGGGAAACAACTAAGAAATTGATACCATTGTAATAAATAGATTCTTCCTCTCTTGATCTAACCTGTGAATTTTGTACAAGCAATCAGATGTCTGCAGAGGTTGAATCGGAAAGATAAGGATTGAGACCAAGATGCAGAGAGGGTACCAGGTATTTGCTCAAAATCTGTGGTTTTTGCTTAATACCTAATTCAGGTATTCCCCGTGACGTCATGGAACGTCTGGTTTTCTACAATATTTTTCGACCCTGAACCTATATAAAGTCAACAGGAATTCCACGGGAATTAAAGTCTATGTAGTTCTTTGAAACTCTCTCTCTCTGTCTCTGTCTCTGTCTCTCTCTCTCTCTCTCTCTCTCTCTCTCTCTCTCTCTCTCTCTCTCTCTCTCTCTCTGACATGTTGAAGAAAAACGAAATTATTTATTCGATATACTTGTATGATACATAATATTCTATAGATCATCATGGAATTCAAGGTAAAAGAATCTGTAACTATTTTTCTCAGTAATATACTACAGACAATCATTCATAACGATAGATTACAAATGAACGTAATTTCCCTACATACCTCTGTTCAATTAAACCTAGTTTTTAATCCTATAGCGCTAATAGCAAGCATCACTTGTTGCTCATTAACATTTAAAAAAGAGACAACGTCCGGTATTCCCACTGATGTTTAAAAACACCATAGCTTATTATTTACGGCAAACTCAATGATTACCAAAAAAAAAACATCGGATATTTTCAAATATTCAGCAGTCGAAATTGAAAAGGTATTATATCTAATGAAAACATATTAATTGCATTCAGCCTCGCCTGCAGGTGTAACACAGAATCGCCAGCCATCAGAGAACAAAAGCTAAGTAAGGATAAAAACGTTTTAATGAGAGTCATTAGTTCGTTGACTATTTACGGACTAACGAAGCTCTCCCGTGTTATCGCCGATAACGATATTACACATCGCCATGAAAGACACAATGCATTTCAGGAATGTCCGTAGGACATTGGAAAATAACAATGCGTCCTCACTTCACTCCACATTCTCTACAGGTATAAACATAATAAAACATTAAATTGCATTATAGCGCACCGTGCCGGTTGACGCCAGGTTTATTTTACCAATGAATCATATTTTTGAAACAATATAGATGTAACATTACATATTCTAATAACTTCTACAAACTTCTGTACTGATATAGCAGTGCATATTTAAAACAAAATGAACAAACTTTCAAATTAACATATGAGCCTCCTCTGCCGCCCAGGAAAAACCATAGATAAAAAACAAAATCTCAAGTTTTGAAAAAACTATGGAAACCTGTGTATCCACGGCAATAATGCAGAGTAACTCGAATTTGAGTGGTGGAACCTCACTCTTTTACTACTAATAAATAATAATGATAATAATATTAATAATAAATTCGACTTGCTCGGGCTAGCGTGCGCTAGAAAGTGACCACTTACTAAATACCTCTTCAATCATCGAATAAGTTTCACCCAACACTAAAATCTCATTGGCCACTGCCTACATAACAACTGAACTTAAGTAACAAGACACTTAAGATCTGCTTACATGTCGTTAGGACAATTATTTTTCGCTATACTTCGTAATGCGAAAAAATTCTAGTCCTAACTTCACTCCACATTCTCTACAGGTATAAACATAATAAAACATTAAATTGCATTATAGCGCACCGTGCCGGTTGACCCTAGATAATACCAAAGAAAGGGAGAGAAGGAAAGAAATGGAGAGAAAGAAATAAATGTTCCGATTGAATGATTTACACATTTAACCTCTTTTTGAAGCCTTTGACAAACATGTTTACTTGAAACAGACTACTAACACTCATGTCTATGAAGACACCTATCATTGACGTTATCGTTTGCAATGTTTGAACTTGTAGCCACAATTTTAGCAAAAAATTCTGTTTGGTTACATTACAGGAGCATTTAAAAAACTTCTCAAAGATAAATCGATCAAAGGACAAAATCATTCCAGCTTCCTCTGTATCAAGCAAAATACATCAAATATGGAAAAGCATTTGTGACAACTTCCGATATCGAAAACTTCACAGTATTGGTGGTTTTTCATTTTTTTTTTCTGTTCAACTAAGAAATCTTCAAATTACAATAAACTTTATTCTCCATATCTCAGATAAGAAAACTTTAATGATCTATCTAAATAATAAAGAAGTTTTTCAATATAGGAAAATATAATCCGCACGGATTCTGCAACACCATATTATCCAAAAGATCCTTTGTATGCACCGATCTACCAGCTTAATGTTTCACAGGTGCTTGCAAAGATTTAACAAGTGAATTTTCCGTTGGATCTATGTAACCCCTCATTTCATGCATGCACGTTATGGCATAAATAGCTTGATCACTGGAGATTACTAAAGCGCCGGAATCAAATAAAAGCGTCATAAATAAAGCAACATACAATGGCATTTCGCTTTGCTCGTGACCATTATTGTAAGTTTCTCTTTGCTGAAAGACAAGTTGGTAGGCCTTGTCGGTGCTGTCATTCATCGATGATAGAAGATGCCCAAGACAACTGAGGTCCCCCAATTTCTTGTCCAAATTAGATGCCACCGTTAAAGACGACTGCTGGCATTTCATTGCATTCACGATCCTGGAAAGCAGATAACAAAAATAAAACATTGTACATATATACTTATAATTTCAAAAACCTTTACCTTCTATATCAAAGTTAAATTTCAGCGAAAAATTTCACTTTTCTTTTTTTTTTCCTTTTTTTGTTTATGTTTATCTTTGCCGTGTGTAATAAACCTTTTGTTACGTAAACACTCAAAGTTTAACAATAAAGTTTCCCTCGTTAATATCAACAGTCAAGATGGAGAGGACTTGTCACTCTTGAATATTCTACTTAAGAATTTTTACCTCCATTTTATTAATAACCTTTGGTATAAAGCACCAAACCTCAAGTTAAAGCATCAATTCCCTCTGTACCGGGACACCAATATTAGAGATTAAAAACCTCAACATATTTTTAAAAGTAGCAAAACAGTCTAAAGAATGAATAACTCTCACAAGTCCATAACTCTGAAAAATGTAAGCAAGAATTGACCATTAATCCATGTTAGTTGACAAAACTTCAAAAAATCCGCTCTTTTGTACTCTTTCAGTACAAGTTTAAATTCTTTGGTTTTCTATGATTTCCAAATCTGGCTTTTTGCTACCTACTTGCATTAAAATCGAAAATTTTTTATCTGGAACAATGTTCAAACATTGCCAAAGTACTTTACATAATTCTGTCGACTGCCTCCTGCTCCTTCATGTTTAATTTTAAAGATTCATTTGCTGTCCAGTTTTCAGCCACTCTTTTCATGATAAAAAAATGCGCTGTATTCATCGCTAAAAACTTCAGAATTACTCCAAACCTACTACTGAGGTGTCACAACATATAAATTTCCCAACACCAGAGGCGTCACAATATAACCATTAAATCTGAGGAGTCACAATATAGCGGTAAATTTCCTATGTCTGAAGCGTCGCAATATAGCGGTAAATTTCCTATGAGGCGTCGCAATATATTGATAAGATTGCCTACACCCGAGGCTTCGCAATGTGATAAATTGCCTACCTCTGATGCGTCAAAATATAGTAATTAACTGCCTACATCTTAGGCGTCACAATAGTGATAAACTGCCTACATCTGAGGCGTCACAATATAGTGCTAAACTGCCTACATCTGAGGCGTCACAATATAGTGCTAAACTGCCTACATCTGAGGCATCACAATATAGTGCTAAGCTGCTACAGTACATCTGAGGCGTCACAATATAGTGATAAACTGCCTACATCTTAGGCGTCACAATATAGTGATAAACTGCCTACACCTTAGGCGTCACAATATAGCGATAAACTGCCTACACCTTAGGCGTCACAATATAGTGATAAACTGCCTACATCTTAGCGTCACAATGAAGTAATAGGTTAAATAAGTCTGATGCAAGTATATAGTTAAAGTAACGACCAAAATAAAAAGAATGAATTTCTGCGTCAAAACGTGATCTCAACCAGAGCATCTGATATTTCTTCATTAAGTTCTCAACTAGCTTTGCTCAATATGTAAAAATACAGAAATACTTTATCGTTTTAATTTTAACAATACCTCTCACGACAAATTTCGTGGAAATTATGTAACAGACAATTCTGTCCAAAAGATATTCGTTAAAATAACGTTTTTGTTAATTCAGAAGGTTTGGCATCTAAACAAGGTCTTTAACGACATAGTTTATCCTAATACTGTAGTTACGAAATTTGCCTTCAGTATTCGTCCTCTGTAAACCTTTCCAAATACAATTTAGAGTCTGAAAACCAATTATACTTTCTTGTAAATAAATCCAAATCTTGAAGCTTTTAAAGTAAATATCTAGCATCCAATGCTCCTTCAAAAACAACCATCCGCAGCTATGCCATCATCTAAAAATACTTCAATCTTCACTTCCTTAGATCTCCAATATCTAACAGACTTAAGAACTTAGTAAAGATGTACCGCCGCTTTCAAAAATATCTAAAGATAATCCATTATAAAAACTTTTTAAATTTTTCCCCAATGAGAAAGATATTGGCAACGTTTTGATAGATTTCTATGCGATAAGCAGACTGTAGACTGATTAAATCCTTAAAAAGTTTGAAAATAAAAAAACAGCCTTTGCTTACCATTTCCATTCTTGGTCACCGTCAAAGGAATTATTTCTTATTTTTTCTGATACCAGTATCACCCATTCTCTTTTAATAAATTCTGCTTCGTCCCTTTCTGACCTATTGTTACCCAATCAAACAACCACAGTAACGGTTTTGAAATGGAATTTTGTGATCGCCCTTTTAGACGTCAATGACTATCTTACCGGACCCAATCTAATTCTGTTCAATGTATTGTGAATAACAACAACCAACAGGCGATTAAAAACAATAAAATAAAATAAACAATGTTCCAATTTCCTTGTACCAACTGCTAAGTATACAAAATAAAAACAGCTATATTTTCACTTATCTTTTCGACGTCTTTCTTGGTACATTCCCGGCTCCAATGTCAACGTCCTTTATTGAGCTCTAGACCTCTTCCATCAAAGTTGATATGAATCAACACTTTCCCTCGATCTTTAACTAGCTTGACACTTTTGGCGATGCTGCTCTTTGCGAACTAACTCGTTTCTGCGGCAGTTTTAGATGTTCCTTGTCCTCCAAGTTGATAAACAATCGCATCTAATGCTAACATTTTCGTATCAGTTTCCTCAAAATAACGCGATGCTCATTCAAATGGTTTTCCATCATACTTTGACGAGGTACGGATAATTGTTGAATATTCTGCTGGAAATCGGATAATAGATTGTCCATCACTTCTTGAAACGGTTTCAGCATTCTGATTGCTAGCGTGAAAACACTATTCACATCTGAAGCTGTATTTGACCCTGCCTGGCGTCCTGGCTAATAAATTCGACTTGCTCGGGCTAGCGTGCGCTAGAAAGTGACCACTTACTAAATACCTCTTCAATCATCGAATAAGTTTCACCCAACACTAAAATCTCATTGGCCACTGCCTACATAACAACTGAACTTAAGTAACAAGACACTTAAGATCTGCTTACATGTCGTTAGGACAATTATTTTTCGCTATACTTCGTAACGCGAAAAAATTCTAATTTGAAGTATCAGTGTTACCATTTTAGAGTACTGTTATTATTATTTTTTAATCATCATCATATCATCGTTATTATTATTATTATTATTATTATTATTATTATTATTATTATTATTATTATTATTATTATTATTATTATTATTATTGTTGCAGTTGTTGTTGTCGCTCTTATCATAAACCCAACAATATACTTTATAATATAAATTATTGTGGAAGTGGTGTTTCAAGTGATAAGAGATAAGTAACTTTTCCAAGAACGAATGTAGAAATTGGACTACAACAAATAATCAAAGAATTAAATATAAATAATACATAAAGAATAATTCTGCTCAAACTCTGAACAACTTCTATAAAAACGTAATTACATAAGCCATATGGCTTAAGATAAAAGCTTATACTCAAAGCCTAAATGTAGAAGTTTAATATTTTGATATTGATTTTTTACTAAACTAATTTTATACCTTTTCTAAATTTATCATATTTGTCTGATATTGTTTCATTTGGTTTTAGCAGAATTATTTTCAGTGGGACTCAATATTCAGGATAGACAGAATATGATAGATATCGAGAACTTTTTATTTTATTTGTTTCAAGCGTTACATGTAGCTCGGAAAATAATAATAATAATAATAATATTAATAATAATAATAATAATAATAATAATAATAATAATAATAATAATAATAATAATAATAATAATAATAGTCAAGTATTGACTTGAACTTATTTGCATTTCACGATCTATTTATACATTCTTATCAATATTTTACCAATGTTTAATTCCATTTATTTTTTTTATACAATCATTTAAGTTATATATTTTATTTTTCCTTTGTTTTTTACATCTATATTTCTTTCATTGAAAGTTTAGTCTTCAAATACAAGTACGTTATTGATGAACTAGTCTTATGTTTAAGCTATTGCCAAACCTGCTGTACCTCATTATCAAATAAAATACATACAATTCCCTGGAATTATTCGTATTTTATGCAAGCTGTATCAAGGATGATATTCAATGCGATAATATATAATTTTCCCAGTAATTCTAAAAGAAAGTCAGCAAAGGCGATACAGTTCCGGCTAACAATATCAACGTTGCATTAGTAATTATCCCAATAAGAAAATTAATAAAGAAATAAAGTAATGTTTTAACAGACTTATATGTTGAATGACAATTTTACTCTGTGATCAATATCTTCCGAAGAAGTGTTTTAATTCTTTCATTCTACCTTGTTTCGAGTATTTTTCTCCTGTCTGGTCTTCAGCTGCTGATTCTCATCCTAATTTGTTCGATAGGAAATTATGATCTAATCATTTTTTTACTCCTGGTCTAGATATTAATCTTTGGCACCGTCGTTGAATTAGTTCATTATGCATTTTGCATAAGGTGTTTTATATTTTTGACCATCCTTTACATTCATATCTTCCCGGACAGTTCCATCTTGTTCGTAATACTAGATATGTAGTTAATTCTGATAGTCAGGCCTTCTCCATCATGAGACTCTATGCTGCAAAGTGTTCTAGCAGTTTTATTCCAGCTGTGACCAAGTTGTAGAATGATCTTCCTAATCGGGTAATTGAACCTCAAAAATTCAAACTTGCAGCAAATGTTTTTACGTTGAAGAGGCTGACATAAGTCTCAATTTATAGTTTATATATGAAAGATTTGTTTTAATGTTGTTAATGTTTTTAAATTTTTTATTTTAACTTTTCAATATTTCTCAGATAGTTTATTTATTTCCTTATTCCCTTTCCTCGCAAGGCTATTTTTCCCTGTTGGAGCCATTGGGCTTATATCATCTTGCTTTTCCAACTAGACTTGCATCTGTGACGGGTCGAGAGAAAGGTTGCGACTCAAAGGCAGGAAGCAATCAACTGAGTAAATTTATTATAGAACACTCTCCTTTATATACAAAACCTCAAGGCTACAGGCATTTTCATGTTCATAAGACAGACAATGTTACAGAGGAAAACTGGAGACATGATTATTCAGGTTCTTTTTAGTGCGAGGGAAGAGCGCAGTTACAAGCATAATATATACAAAATAATTTTTGTACGATCGTGTGACACACGGTTGGTACATGGCTCCCCCCCTAAAAATGACATATTGTACATGTTAAATAGGGCGCCCTGATCTAGAGAGGCGAACTGTAGGAGGGTCATCTGGCAGAAGATAAGCAGGTTTTGGACGATCAATGGAGACCCAGTCTTCTTTGCCACGAATGTTTAGTAGGAATGCTTTCGGACTGCGTCGGATCACAAGGAAAGGGCCCAGGTAAGGGGGCGTTAGCGGTGGCTTGCTAGTGTCGTTGCGCAGAAAGACGTGCGTTGCAGAGAACAAATCCGTTGGTATGTGATGCTTCTCTGGGGGCTTGTAAGTCTGGCGGCACGGAGAAAATTTTCCCACGACGGGACGTGTGCGCTGGAGATCGTCGGAGGAGGTTGTAGAAGGAAAAAATTCGGCAGGGACGACCAACGGGTAGCCATACACCATTTCAGCTGCCGAGACATCGAGGGCGTCTTTAGGAGTGGTCCTTAGTCCCAGGAGGACCCAGGGAAGCTGAGTAAACCAGTTGCAGTCCTTGCAGCGGGCCATCAAAGCTGCTTTGAGGGTGCGATGAAAACGATCAACCATTCCATTGGCAGCAGGGTTGTAGGCCGTTGTCTGATGTTGGGTGATGCCCAGGATATTCGCTAATGATATCCACAATTGAGTGGTGAAAGTAGTTACCCTGTCAGAAGTACTATGCTTAGGGATACCAAATCTTGAAATCCAACCAGAGAGTAAGGCAGATGTACATGAGGCGGACGTTGCAGTATCCATGGGAATGGCTTCAGGCCAACGAGTGGAGCGGTCTATGACGGTAAACAGATAACGATGTCCTTGTGATGTGGGTAGGGGGCATACAACGTCGACGTGAATGTATGCAAAACAAAGCTGAGGTTGAGGAAAGGTGCCCACTCCTGAATCCGTGTGTCGATGTACTTTGGAAGTTTGGCAAGAAGTATAGGCGCAGACCCAATCCTTAGCATTCTTAGAAATGCCGTGCCAAATGAACTTTGCCTACAGCAGCTGTGCATTAGAACGGCACGAGGGATGTGAAAGGCCGTGAATGAAATCAAACACCTGCCGTCTCATGGGAGTAGGAATCCAAGGTCGCGGTCTACCAGTACTGACGTCACAGAGGAGGGTGGTGTTGGAGTCTTCGAGGGGAAAGTCTTCCCAACGGAGGGACGTGCAGGATGTCCTACATGCTTAATACTCTGGATCCTGTCGTTGGGCTTCAGCCAGGGCGTTGTAATCCAATCCCAGTTGAACGGCAGCCAACGTGTTTCTTGACAGGGCATCGGCAACGGGATTCATTTTCCCTGGGACGTATTGAAGGGTGCAATTGTATTCAGCCACGGCGGAGAGATGTCGGCGTTGACGGGCGGACCAGGCGTCAGACTGTCGAGTGAAGGCGTGCACCAGCGGCATGTGGTCTATGCGAATGACGAAGGGCGTACCTTCTAAGAAATGGCGAAAGTGACGGATAGCCAAATGCACCACCAACAATTCTCGATCGAAGGTAGAGTCACCCGATTCTGCCTTGGACAGTTTTCTGCTGAAGAAGGCCAATGGGCGGGGCGAGCCGTTGACCACCTGCTCGAGTACTGCACCAATAGCGACGTCGCTGGCATTGGTGGAGAGAAGGAGAGGGGCGTGTGGGATAGGAAAAGTGAGAGTCGCAGCAGTTGATAGGGCCTTCTTTGCATTGCAGAAGGCTGCTTCTTGAAGGGGACCCCACTTCAGGTCCTTTGGCTTGCCCTTGAGGGAGGCGTAGAGGGGAGCAAGAGTGGCGGCAATGGCTGGCAGAAAACGGTGATAATAGTTGATCATACCCAAGAATTCCTGCAGAGCTTTGACGGTCAAGGGCGCGGGGAAGTTCTGAACGGCTGCTACCTTCTCAGGGATGGGATGGACTCCTTCAGGAGTCATGCGGTGCCCTAAGAACAACACTTCGTTGGCACCAAAGGTACACTTGTCGTACCGGACTACAAGGCCGTTTTCTTGCAAGCGGTCGAGCACGATGCGCAGGTGACGGAGGTGTTCCACTTTAGAGGAGGAGAACACAAGTATGTCGTTCACATAACATACACAGAAAGGGAGGTCCCCTAAGATGCCATCCTTGAGACGTTGAAACGTGGCCCCAGCATTACGAAGGCCAAAACAGGAGTAATTGAAGGTTTATGTACCAAACAGAGTGGTGATGGTGGTCTTGTGGATGTTTTCTGGGTTTATAGGCACCTGATAATACCCCTTCAGGAGGTCGAGCGTAGAGAAAATCTTTGCTTTGTGCAGGTTGGAGGTCATGTCGGCAATGTTTGGGAGGGGGTAGTGATCCGGTTCTGTTTGCATGTTCAGGCGCCTGTAGTCCCTGCACGGACGGAGGGAGCCGTCTTTCTTCAGAACGATGTGTAAGGGTGACGACCATGGGCTGGAGGCCTTTTGGCAAAGGCCCATTTCCTCCATTTCGGCGAACGTCTGTTTGGCGGCTGCCAATCGTTCCGGTGCCAGACTTCTGAATTTAGCGAAGACTGGGGGTCCCGTCGTCTTGATATGGTGATAAATACCGTGCTTGGCAGGAACCGTGGGAGTTTGGCGAAGTTCTGGACAGAAAACTTCCCTGT